>NC_142945.1:20955451-20960451 GCF_046866305.1 Octopus bimaculoides | reverse complement strand
CATGCCACCACTACCAATACTATCATCACAATCGCAGCTAAGAACACTATTGCCACTATCAACAACACAACCATTAGCAACACCACCATCAACACAACAGTTAGCAACAGTGATAATGCGACTGTCATCAGAAATGCCACATTAACCCATGTGGTAACCTCTATTTAGAAATAGCAGCTAAATCTCCCTTGTCTCGCACCCTACCATCTTCAAAAATAAACTGGCAGAAGAATGGTCATGGCCAGAGTGGATTTCATCATAAGTCTGCTCCATGAGGATTCGCATGGAGCTAAACTACAACAACAACAACATATCACCACCCCCACCAGCACCAGCACCACAACCATCACAACCTCAACCACCACCGTCACCAGCACCACTACCACCTCCCCCATCACCACCACCACCGCCACCACTACCACCATCACTATCATGAAGCTACCAGAAATAAGAGCTAAATCTTCCTCAACCCTAACGTCTTAAAAAAAGAAAAAGGATGGGTACAATTAAATAATGTAGTCCTAGGTGCACTCTTCCTGAAAAATAATAGATTTGGTGGTTATAATTTGAAGTCCTTTGATAAGAGGTCTTCTGGATGGAAGCTGGTTAGGGGCAGAGCAACAACAACAAGAATGACAGGCACAACAGTTGGAGGGCACCATCAATAATATCACAAATATTGATTTCGAATTTTGGCACAAAGCCAGCAATTTCAGGAGAGAGACTAAGGCAATTACATCGACCCCACTACTCAACTGGTTCTTATTTTATTGACCCTCCCCTCCAAAATGGTGAAAGGCAATGTTGACCTCGGTAAAATTTGAACTCAGAATGTGAAGACAGATGAAATTCTGCTAAACATTTTGCCGAACCAATAGACTGCTTGAGAAGTGATGGTAGTATCACTAATATTGATTTCAAATTTTGGCACAAGGCCAGCAATTTCGGGGTAAGGGGGCTAAGTCAATTGCCTCAACCCAAGTGTTCAACTGGGTCAGTTCAATTTTATTGACTCTGAAAGGATGAAAAGCAAAGTCGACCTCAATGGGATTTGAACTCAAAAGGTAAAGATGGACAAAATGCTACTAAACATTTTACCTGGCATGCTAATGATTCTGCAAGCTTGCCACCTTAACCCATTAAGTCCCACTGTCCTATAAATAGGACACTAAATGAGAACATTAAATAAGCTATATCACATTGTTTCAGTGTCCTATTTATAGGACACTGAGTATTTCCATTTCTACTTGAAGTAAAGGAGTTTTAATAATTATTTTTTTCATTTTAACCTGTTTTCAATCCTCTGTAAAATTTTAAAAGTAATATTCAGTAATTTAAGTACTCTGGGACTTAATGGGTTAAAATGATGATTGCTTCCCAAGCAAGAAATCAAACACTCGACACCATGGTGATGGCACAGAATTCTAACCAATAGACTACTTGAGAAGTGACAGGAATATCACTAATATTACCATCCATATAACTACCATTGTACATGCAATGACCTGGCAGGGCCATTCAAGCATTAGAATGCCTTGTGGTATTTGTTTGAGTTCTCTGCATTCTGAGTTCAAATCTCAATCCCAATAAAGTCTTCTATCTTTTGCCTTTCATCCTTTCAAAATCAATAATTAGGTGTAGGCATGGCTGTGTGCTAAGAAGTCTGCTTCCCAACTACATGGTTCTGAGTTCAGTTTCACAGTATGGCACTTTGGGCAAGTGTCTTCTACTATAGCCTCAGGCCAACCAAGGCCTTGTGAGTAGATTTGGTAGACAGGAACTGAAAGTAGCCCGTCATATAAATATGTCTATATATGTGTGTCTTTGTGTCTGTGTTTGTCCCCCCACCATCACTTGACAACTGGTGTTGGTATGTTTACATCCCTGTAACTTAGTAGTTTGGCAAAAAAGATTGATAGAATAAATACCAGGCTTTACAAAATAATGATAAGTATTGGAGTTGATTCATTCAGCTACAATTATTCAAGGCTGTGCCCCAGCATGGTTGCAGCCTAATGATTGAAACAAGTTAAAGATAAAAGAAATAAAGTACATGTCTAATACTAGGGTCCAATCTTCACCCCACCCATGCTCTCTTTATGTATGTATGTATGTATGTATCTATCTATCTATCTATATATCTATCTAACTATCAATCAATCACCTTCCACATAACATGGAAATCAAAGGGAAATGTAGTACTTATTTTATAGCTAGTTACATCTATCTCAATATTTACCTAGTACTTTGTTCCTCAGTACCTCAGTACTTGACTAGTAGTCATTTTATTGACTCCTATTTCACTGCTCAATGGATGTAAAGTAGAATCAACACTTATAAGATTTGAACACAGAATGTGAAGGATCAAAACTAAATACTTACTACAAGCATTTTGTCTAAAGCTCAACCAATTCTACCATTCATTGCCCTTGATCTGTAGCTTCACAAGAGAGTATCAAACCTCAGCCTCTAATATGATTTGAAGAATTTTATCACAGGCGCAGGAGTGGCTGTGTGGTAAGTAGCTTGCTTACCAACCACATGGTTCTGGATTCATTCCCACTGTGCGGCACCTTGGGCAAGTGTCTTCTACTATAGCCTTGGGCCGACCAAAGCCTTGTGAGTGGATTTGGTAGACAGAAACTGAAAGAAGCCCGTCATATATATGTATATATATATATATATATATATATATATATGTATGTGTGTGTGTGTGTTTGTGTGTCTGTGTTTGTCCCCCCACCATCGCTTGACAACAGATGCTGGTGTGTTTACGTCCCCGTAACTTAGCAGTTCGGCAAAAAGTGACCGATAGAATAAGTACTAGGCTTACAAAGAATAAGTCTTGGGGTCGATTTTCTCGACTAAAGGCGGTGCTCCAGCATGGCCGCAGTCAAATGACTGAAACAAGTAAAAGAATAATAGGCTCAAGTCATCAAATTTATGGTAACACCAGTATTTGACTGAGATTTAATTTTATCAACTTAATTAGAATGAAAGCCAAAGTAAACTCAGAACATAAATGGTTATTACAAAATATCACAAAGCATTTTGTTTGATGCTCTACTTATCTATACCCACCTTCTTTGAACTAAATAATCCTTTCTATTATAGACTCAATGCCTGAAGGGGCTAGTTGGTTATATCAACCCGAGTGCTTAACTGGGGCTTATTTTATCGACCCCCAAAAAGATGAAAAGCAAAGTCAACCTCGGTGGAATTTGAACTCAAAATGTGAAGAGACAAAACACTGCTAAACATTTCATCTGGCATGATAACGATTCTTATTTCTTTATTGCCTACAAGGGGCTAAACATAGGGGGGACAAACAAGGACAGACAAAGGGATTAAGTCGATTACATCAACCCCAGTTCGTAACTGGTACTTAATTTATCGACCCTCAAAAGGAAGAAAGGCAAAGTCTTGATGTTCCTCGGCGGAATTTGAACTCTGAACATAATGGCAGACGAAATACCACTTAGCATTTCGCCCAGCGCGCTAATGTTTCTGCCAGCTCACCACCTTATGGCATGATAACTACTCTGGCAGCTTGATGCCTTCTCTTTGAACTAAATAATGGTTTTAAATTTCGACACAAGACCAGCAAGTTCAGGGAAGGTTAAGTCAATTACATTGATCCTGGTGTTCAACTGGTACTTATTTTATCGACCTCAGGAAGAGCGAAAGGCAAAATTGACCTTGGTGGAATTTGAACCCAGAACATGAGGACAGACAAAGTGCTTACTAGCATTTCGTCCAGCATGCTGATAATTCTGCCAGCTTATTGCTTTTGAACTAAATAAGAAAAAATTAAAAAAAGGGCAGTAATATATCTTACCTTGACACCAAAGGTCATCATCTTCACTTTTGACATGAATAGGGTCACCTATTTCAATATCAATTTCATCACTGTGGCGTGGTATGAACCGGTGCATCCCTCGATGGGTTACTTCAAGTTCTTGGTAGTTTGGGCACACTGTACTTGAACTGGAAGACTTCCGTTTTGACTCTGCAACAGGAAATAATATATGTTGATACATAAATACACAGACAATCTGACACACATGATGCGCATGCACGCACACACACACACACACACACACACACATGCAGATGCATGTGTGTATGTGTATATATATAACATTCTTCATGTTTTTATCCAAAATGGAAACAAACACCAAATTTTCGTTGGGAATGGCTTGAAAAGACATTCCTTAACATGAAACCAATGGTAGCCTTAATACACAAATAAAGAATCTTTATCCACCAATATGGTGCTGAGCATTGTTTGATATTTACGTGTATACATATACATGTGTGTGCCTATGCATGTGTGTGTGTACACAATAAGCATCCTACAGTTTTCATCTACCAAATTCATTCATTGATACATAAGTCTTTGGTTGGTTTGCAGTTATTAGAGAAGACACTTGTTCACACAGATAGTATATTATGTATTTTGTTTATTGTCTAATAATATAATTATATAGAGTTGGTGACAGGAAGAACATCTGGTCATAAATGTATAAGCTGCATGCACGTATACATGCACATACAAACATACATACACAAAGCGGCGAGCTGGCAGAAACGTTAGCACGCTGGGCGAAATGCTTAGCGGTATTTCGTCTGCTGCTACGTTCTGAGTTCAAATTCCGCCAAGGTCGACTTTGCCTTTCATCCTTTCAGGGTCGATTAAATAAGTACCAGTTACACACTGGGGTCGATATAATCGACTTAATCCATTTGTCTGTCCTTGTTTGTCCCCTCTGTGTTTAGTCCTTTGTGGGTAGTAAAGAAATAACAAACATACATACACAAACACATACACAAACACACACTACACAAACACACACTACACAATTGCACAAACACACTACACAAATACACATACATGTACACACAAAGCTGAAATGTATTTGAACATATGTCAGCTTGATCAGAGCTGACTTAGGATTTAAATACTGACAGATCAACTAAGTTACTCAACAGCATCAAAA
>NC_142945.1:20945451-20950451 GCF_046866305.1 Octopus bimaculoides | reverse complement strand
AGGTGCTTTTTATGTGCCACTGGCAGAAATGCATTTTAAGTAGCACTGGCACGAGTGCATTTTACGTGGCACCAGCACAAATGCACTTTCGCCAGTGCCACTATGGTGTTTGAATTCTGAACTTTGAGTATTAAATGCTGAAACCAAACACCATAAACTTTTGTCTTTGATACTCTATCAATTCTTTTATTCACACATACAACCAATCACATCTTACATAATCGATACTGATAATCCCAATCACACATGCACACACATCACTGACACACATATACATACACAAGTATGTATATATATACAAGGTCTGATCAATAAGTATCCGGACTGTTGCCATAGTAACGAAGCTAAAGCACACACGGTGAAGCCACTTGGCACAGATTGATCTTGAACTCTGCTGTGCATGTACACTAAGTTTTAATATTCTAGCTCACTTCTGCTGTTTACAGCTGTGCTTGGAAGGAAGGCGTGTAGCATGTGATCATTGCATTGACCATGACAGAGAAAGTTGAGCAAAGACTCTTTACTCTTTTACTCTTTTACTTGTTTCAGTCATTTGACTGTGGCCATGCTGGAGCACTACCTTTAGTCAAGCAAATCGACCCCAGGACTTATTCTTTGTAAGCCTAGTACTTATTCTATCGGTCTCTTTTGCCGAACTGCTAAGTTACGGGGATGTAAACACACCAGCATCGGTTGTCAAGCAATGTTGGGGGGACAAACACAGACACACAAACACACATATATACATATATACATATATACGACGGGCTTCTTTCAGTTTCTGTCTACCAAATCCACTCACAAGGCTTTGGTCAGCCCGAGGCTATAGTAGAAGACACTTGCCCAAGGTTTCACGCAGTGGGACTGAACCAGGAACCATGTGGTTGGTAAGCAAGCTACTTACCACACAGCCACTCCTACGCCTCTTCATCAAATTTTGTCAAAAGCTTAATGATACCTACTCAGAAGCCTATACAAAATTGCCCCAGCAGCACATATTCTATGCGACTGTTGGAACATTTTTGACCAGAGGCTTACTTGATCAGTATACAGAATAGACTGGACAGTTGATACAAAACCACATGCTTAAGCTATATCACTGCACACCATATGAGAAACACCAAATTGTATAAGGAAACCCTGCATGCAGGAGTAAATAAGATACACCTGAGTTGAGATGAGGTATCTATATCCCTGAATTGCACTTGTGCATTTAACTGACTACTTTTAAGTCTGAAATTTTCAGTCAATATGCCGCAACACACTTATGTGCAGGTGTATTGTGAATTTTTTTTGAGGTGAAACAAACATTAACAGGATATTTAAAACAAATAACTCGAGTGCACGTGATGATGAAGATGATAATAGTAATGATGATGAAGGCAACAATGGTGGTGGTGATGGCAGCAGTAGCAGAGGTGGTGGTAGTGGTGGTGACAGTGGTGATGGTGGTGGTGGTAGTGGTGAAGGCAGCAATTGCTATGCTGCTCTATTTATGTGAATCATAGCTCTAAGCCAGTTCACTGACCTTGATTTGATTATCAGTTAAGGAAATACTACTTTAACAAGATTACATGATTAGACTGGGATTATCTCACTTTCCTTTGCCACATACCTGTAAATCTTTTGTGTTCAATTAGTTGATAAATCAGACTACAACTAGTCTGTTTATGTCTGTTTGTGTGTATATACGAGTGTGTGTGTGTGTGTGTGTGTGTGTGTGTGTGTGTGTCTGTCTGTCTGTCTGTATGTCTGTCTGTCTGTCTGTTTGTCTGTCTGTCTGTCTGTTTGTCTGTCTGTATATCATGTGAGAGCCAATGATCGAAAATGTTCTTCCTGTGACCATCTAATTGTTTTTTTAAACATAATGTATTTAAAATCATCAATATGCTCCTCTTTCTTTCATATGGTTGTGTTTGATTTGAGAGAGGTTTGACTGCCTTTTCTAGCAGGTTGAAAATAATCAAGTAGAAAACCCTCCTTTTGACTTGTGCTATGGACATTTGATGAACTTGCAGTGATGGGTTCTAGTGACAGAGAAAGACTAAAAGAGTGGAGAGATCAAATCTTAATGATAAGACTTACAAATTAAACTGATGCTCAATCAAGACAAATGGTGATTTTTCTTCTTTTTTTTTCCACAGTCATGGCTAATCTAGTTGGGACAGAGTTAAACAGAACAATAACAAATCCATGAGTCCATACCAGCGCAGATGTCACTGATTTACAGATCAATTGATTGTTTTAGTGAGAAGCCAATCCTTGAGTTTACCTGTATTATACATACAGGTAAAGATGATTCATAACACAGCCAAAGGATTACACTTGACTCATTTCTCTCTTCCCATCGTATATTATCAACATTCAATTTCCATGTTCCATTAACCATGTCGTATCCGGTTATTGTACATCTTGTACATTCAATACCCATGACTAACCACCATGTTTTGACTTTCATACACCTTAAGGCAGTGGTTATCAAAGAGTGCACCAGATTTGTGCAGCACAAGGAATATCTAGTTATCTCATGAATTTTTAAAATTACGATTAAAAGCTTTAGAAAACCTATACTAACATCTGAGTGTATTGAAAACTGTGTTATTCATAATAGGTACTGGTATGGCTGTGTGGTTAACAGTTTTGGGTTCAGTCCCACTGCATGATGGCTAATTGGGTAATTGTCTTCTATTATAGACCACAAAAGTCAAGAAACTTTTAAAATTCTGATTTATGATAAAATCTGGAATCTAAAGTAACTGACCCCATGTCATCTGCATCAGTTAAAATCATTACATACAGTTTGGCCTACTTTTTAATATATGGAGAGGATTTTCATTGTTGCTGTCATTGTTGATGTCATCATTGTCATCATCGTCATTGTCGTCACTGCCGTCGCTGCCACCACTGCCACCACCATCGCCAGCACCATCGCCATCATCATCGTCATTGTCGTTGTTGTTCAGCCCTTGGTCAGCACTAATAGAGTGAACTTACGATGTAGGACGGTCCATGTTTGACTGTCACATGACATTATCCAGGTATCTTTCCCATTATTATAAGATGATTAATATGACTTGAGAAAGATTTGGTTCATACTTCTAGCATGATGATTAACCATACAAACTCTTACACCTTGGTTCAACCAAACCTTTTGCTGGTATTGTTTAGCCCAAGGTCAATTCTCATAGTCAAAGGCATTCTAGCCATGACCACATTGCCATTCTAGCCATACCAAAAGATATGAAGAACTTCATTATCTAATATATCTTTCCATTTTTAATGCAGTAAAATGAAATTTGAGGGATCTGTAGCAACTACTATTAGCACTCCAGTAATCATACTGTGATTTGAGGGAGGTGTGGCTGTTATTTCTAACAGATCCAATGACCATCCAGAAGATCCTTTTATAGTTCATGGAACTTTTTTGCTATTGGTTAACCCCAGGTTAACTCTGACGGAGCAGATCTATAATCAAAAACATTTTAAATGAGACCATCCTGTCATTTTTATTTTCAGTTGTAATATATCTAAAACTACATTATCCAACATCCTTCCATTTTTAAAACAGTATGCTTGATTTGTAGTTTTTTTCTCTGGCTCAAAAAATCCTTTGATATTATTATTTAGTCCCAAGTCTGTTCATAAAGAAAGACTTATGAACAAGGAATTTCAGCCATGATCACTCTGCCAGAAATAAATTATCCAATGTATCTTTGCATTTCTAAGACGGTAAGGTGTAATAATATGAGGAAGATGTAACAACTATTACTAGCAGGTCCAATGGTCATACAGAGGTTCTCTCACTCAAAATACTCAGTGTTATCATTAATAAATTCCTTGGTCAGTTTTGATGGACAGACTTAAGAACAAATATGTTCTAACTATAACCATGCCATATCTCCTTTTATTTTAAAAATAATTTTGGGTTGCCATGTGTCTCTTCTACAGCAAGACATCTCTCTTTGTCCCTCTATCATATTTTAGCCTTCAACACCTGGTATAAAGCTACTTTTCCCTCTTTTTCAGACGCACCCCCACTTGGCCGAGGGGAGGTTTTCTTTGTTTCTTTTCTTTAGTTTGTCTTGTAAGTACTTGGCAGCCTCACCAGTACCAGTGTCACAAAAAAATGGTATCCAATACACACTACATTAGAAACCATACCATTGACATTAGAAACCATACCAAATCTGACATTAGGACCTGAAGCAGATGTACAGCTTGTCAGATCCACCCAAACCATCCAACCCATTTTAGCATGGAAATCAAACATTAAACAATAACGATGATGGTAATTATGATAGTGATAGGAATCTTGGTGGTGACGATGACTACAACAGCATGAGGATAATGACACAATGACAATGACAATGACATGACAACAAAACAATGACAACGGCATGACAACGGCATGACAACAAAGACACAACAATGACACAACAACAACAATAATGACAATGGCATTGACAACAACAACAACAACAACAACGATGGTGATAAGGGTGTGAATTGTGGGAAATGAGGTTGCTAGTTCTATCCGCTACAACAATCAGTCAGAAACTCTTTGATATGAGGAATATTTTGTGACCAAAAGAAATAACTCCTTGAACTTTTATGCCTTCTCTTTTACTCTTTTACTTGTTTCAGTCATTTGACTGCGGCCATGCTGGAGCACCGCCTTTAGTCGAGTAAATCGACCCCAGGATTTATTCTTTGGAAGCCTAGTACTTATTCTATCGGTCTCTTTTGCCAAACCGCTAAGTTACTGGGACGTAAACACACCACCATCGGTTGTCAAGCGATGATGTGGGGACAAACACAGACACACAAACACATACACACACATACATATATATATATATATATATATATATATATATATATATATATATACATATATACGACGGGCTTCTTTCAGTTTCCATCTACCAAATCCACTCACAAGGCTTCGGTCAGCTCGAGGCTATAGTAGAAGACATTTGCCCAAGGTGCCACGCAGTGGG
>NC_142945.1:20930451-20940451 GCF_046866305.1 Octopus bimaculoides | reverse complement strand
ATACATACATACACACACACAGACACACACACACACACATACATACATACATACATACATACATACATACATACATACTTACTTCATCTTTGTCCATCGAAGCAATGATGACCATCTAGTAATACTTAAGGATAACTGATGACTTGCACAGTAACTTTGATTAAAGTGAAGAAGAACTGCACACACCATCAACCTCGCTCCCTTCAACCGTGACCGTCTTCAGTCTAGTGGAAAGACCAAGTCAAGATGGCTGAATACAGAGACAGATGCAGAGGATGTCTAAGATGTCTTGCTTGTCACATCTTGCCCTCTGCACTTTGCAATGTGTTGCTACAACTGTTCTCCCCTCTGTTGAACCATGAAGGTCTCTTACACAAAGTTCACCATATTCAGTTTTCATACACATATGTAAGCATACCCTAGTATGCTAATTAATACATTGCTGGGACCCTGCCAACGTGCTGGTGGCTCCACATTCCCCAAAATCCTGGAACTCCCAAACTAGGGCCTCATTACCAGATGCTATTTTAAGTCATACCCAGGACAAAAACACATGCATAGATATATACATACACACAAATACATATGCACATATGCATATGTTTGAGGTGGTGCTCCAGCATGACCACAGCCACTTGGCTGAAACCCATAAATAAATAAATAAATATATATATATATACATCATCAACATCAGCATCAATATCAAAATCAATTCAAATTACAATCAAATGGAAATTGTAGAGGTGACCCTCGTGCTGGTGGCACGTAAAAAGCATCATCCGAGCATAGCAGATGCCAGTGCTGCTTTGACTAGCTTCCCTGCTGGTGGCACGTAAAAAGCACCATCTGATCATGGTCGATGCCATCTCCTCTGGCCCCTGTGCCGGTGGTACATAAAAAGCGCCTACTACACTCTTGGAGCAGTTGGCATTAGGAAGAGCATCCAGCTGTAGAAACACTGCCAGATCAAACTGGAGCTTGGTGCAACCTCGTGGCTTCCCAGACCCCAGTCAAACCGCCCGACCCATGCCAAAAGGACGTTAAACGATGATGATGATGATGATGATACATACATACATAGAGATAGATAGATAGATACAAAATGTGTGTGTGTGTGTGTGTGCGTGTATATAAATATATATATATATATGTACGTATATGTATTTGCATTCATATAGTATATGTGTGTGTGTATAACATCAGTGGGAGCTGATGATTCACTAGGGTGCTACTTTGAGTTTCACGCTTGTATAAACCTGTTCATTCAGGTGACTAAAAGCAAAATTTCTTCATTGGCTGAATTAATGTATACCAAGGAAGGTGAAATAATAATGAAGTGATTCATCAGTTTTATACAGACAGTTAAATTCTAACACATATATTGAGTACTTTTTGTACTGTATATACACATCCAGTGAAGGCACATGGCTTAGTGGTTAGGGCATACGGCTAACGATCATAAGGTTGTGAGTTCAGTTCCTGGTAACACATTGTGTCCTTGAGCAAGGCACTTTATTTCTCATTGCTCCAGTTCACTCAGCTGGCAAAAATGAGTAGTACCTGTATTTCAAAGGGCTGGCCTTGTCACACTATGTGTCATGCTGAGTCTCCCCGAGAACTACGTCAAGGGTACACGTGTCTGTGGATTGCTCAGTCACTTGCACGTTAATTTCACGAGCAGGCTGTTTCGTTGATCGTATCAGCTGGGACCCTCATCGTCGTAACCGACGGAGTGCTCCTTTATATACACATCCAAAAAAGTGTGTGTGTAGTGTTATATAAAAAATGATTTAACATTAAACTGAAGGATAAGATTTTGTCCCTTCCTCGAGGGGCTGCTCAAAGAGACTGATCTTAAAGCTACATGGTCATGAATTGCGATCCTTAACCACACAGATATTCCTATGCTCAAACACTCACACGTCATCGTCATTTAATGCCCGTTTTCCATGCTGGCATGGGTTGGATAGCTTGTCAGGAGCTGGCCAGCTGAAGAGCTGCCTGGGCTCCATGTCTGTTTTGGCATGGTTTCTATGGCTGGATGCTCTTCCTAATGCCAACCACTTCCCAGAGTGTGCTGGATGCTTTTTACATGCCACCAGTATCAGTACATGTCACACAGCACTGGCACAAGGGCATTTACATGTCACTGGCACCTGCAAGACAAAGACTTCTCAGCTGGGAGAGGGAATGGGGGCACGGCCATAAAGTCATGGCTGTAAAGGACATGCCTGTATGCATAGGTGGCTGCAATTTGACTTAACTTGACATGTCTTCTCAAGTACAGTAAATTACAAGTCCCTGTCCCTTGTCATCTCAGTGAGTCCCAGCATCTGAAGATCCTTTCTTAACACTTTGTCCCTCATCTTTCTGGGTTGATGAAATAAGTGCCAGTCAAGAACTGGGATCAATTAGGCCTTCCACCAAAATTTCAGGCCTTGTGCCTATAGTAGAAAGGATTATTATCATTAAGAGGGTAATCTGGCAGAATTGTTAAGGCATTGGTAAGCAGCATTTCTTCCAGCTCTTCATGTTCTGAGTTCAAATCCTGTGAAGGTGATCTTTGCCTTTCATCCTCTCAAAGTCAATAAAATGAGCACCAGCTGAACCCTAGGACTGAAGTAATTGACTCACCCTTACTCCTAAAATTGCTGGCCTTGTGCCAAAATTTGAAACCATTTTTTTTTTATCCTCCCTGTATTATAGATACCAATTATGAGATTAATACTATTTCTTCTATGAAGGGCAGTGGATTGGCAGAACTATACATGCATTGAATGAAATGCCTTGTGTTGTATGTTCTATGTCCAAATCACACCAAGGTTACCTTTGCCTTTTATTATTCTTGGGCTGATAAAATAAAACACAAGACTGATATAATTACACTGTGTAACAATTTTCATCCTTCAGTCGATAGTATTAAAAATGGCTAACATTTCCTTCAAATTTTGCTTTTGTTACATTTATTCAAACCCCAAAGAATCTTTCTCAACACATGGTTATGATGCTCCCCCACTACTCCAGATCATCATCAGAGATGCACATATTGTCAGCCACTAAGGTGACATGCTCAAGTGTTTAAAGTCAAGCAACTGACAAGCAAATCTGTGGTATTAAGCAGAATATTTGTTATAATGGTATTTCTGCTCCGGCAATTTAGCATTAAATCTGTGTGAAATGTAATAGAAAATAGGTCAGTTTTAAAACATTAATGTTCAGGTCACAAAGGCAAAGTTTGAAGGGAATAGTAGTCATTTCCTTTGGTTTCAAGATGGAAGCAAACAGGAAATAATACCAAAGACAAAAAAAAACATTAAAATTTTGTTACACAGTCTTATCGGTTCTCTTCCACCAAATTCTGACCTCGTGCCTATTTAAGAAGTTATCATTTACTTCTACTGTGTTATTGACAGTCACTTTGGCCAGTTTCTTAGTAGCTGAAGATGATGTTAATGCTCAAAATATTAAAGGCCAACAATAACAAATCAGGGCTAAAATGATGTAGACCCTCTACTTACCTGCAGGTAACGATTGCTGTCCATGGTGGTGATGGCACCGTTTGTATTGGCAGCAGTTGTGTTGTTGTTATAGGTGGTGTTCTTGGTAACAGTGTTGTTTGTGAAAGTGTTGGCTGTAGTGTTAGTGGTGTTGCTTGTGCCCATTCTACTTTTTGTGTTGGTGAGTCCATTATCGTTTCCTTTATCACTATTGCTGTGCAGTTGTTTATTGATTTCATTCTTTCGAAGGACCATTTCAGAATCTGACGCCTTGTAAATTGGTTTGTCGTATGTCGTATTCGTTTTTGTGCTTCCATAATTTCCGACATCTTTGGAGGTAAATTCCTCGACATCGGATTTCTCCTGAAATAACGGTACCACTGTTTTCTCGGTAACATCATATTTTCTTTCTTTCTCTTTGTTTTGCGTCAGAGAGTAAAATTCCAGCTCTTTTGGATTGAAGTCAAATTCTGCGTCAGTATCATCATCAGGAAAACTGTCCAGGCTAATGTCATGGGCGATTCTGGAAAGAGATTTAAAAAAAAAAAACAAAAACAATTAATATTGTCATCATGGAATTAAGTAAATTAAAAGATGAAATAATTAAACATCCAAATTTCTTTAATATAGGTACAGGAGTGGCTGTGTAGTAAGTACCTTGCTTACCAACCACATGGCTCTGGATTCAGTCCCACTGTGTGGCACCTTTGGCAGGTGTCTTCTACTATAGCCTCAGGCTGACCAAAGCCTTGTGAATGGATTTGGTAGACAGAAACTGAAGGAAGTCCATATAAATATGTATATATATATATATATATATATATATATATATATATATATATATATATATATATATATATATATATATATATATAATTGTTTAAAGAGAACAACAAACGTTAAGGCAAAGCAAACATCTCAAGTCATACACATTATCATTAGTGGAAAAAAATTCAAAGTCTTACACCTTGACAAACATTATTGGTGGGCTTATGTCCCCATAACTTAGCAGTTCAGCAAAAGAGGCCAATAGAATAAGTACTAAGCTTAAAAAATGAAACAAGTCCTGGGTTCAACTAAAACACTTCAAGGCGGTGCTGCAGTATGGCCACATTCAAATGGCTGAAGCAAGTAAAAGAATAAGAGAAAAAAAGAATCTGAGATGAGTCGTTAACCTCATTCCACTCCTCACGGCATTCTATATTTAATCAATTTTAATTAATCAATTAATTAAAATTTTGAGATTATCTCCCCTATCACTTTTATGAGAATTAGTCATTTAGAAAATGATTGGTCTCATTGGTGAAGGGTGTAATTTTAATAAATGTTTCTGAGGCTGCTATGTGAAGTATGCTAGCAGCAGCTTTACTATTTGGAGATATTTGCCTTATCTTTAAAGATGTTGCACTTCAGGGACAATGAGAAGCATGCACTAAATAATCACTATATGCAAAACCAAAGTTCACGCCAAATGATTTATCTTTAATACAGTGTATGCGTATATATACTCAGATACATTAATATATATATATATATATATATATATATATATATATATATATATATATATATATATATATATATATATATATGAGTATATGCATATATATGTACATGTATGTACATACCTTCATCTACATGTATATATAGATGCATATATGGGTACATGACGTTGCAAAAAAACATGGACAAAATGATAAACAAGGTACAGAAAACACACACGCCACATAGAGAACATTTCCTTCATCAGCTGCCACCATTATAACACTGGTGTTTCGAAGAGTTAGGGCAAGGCATACTATATATATATATATATATATATATATATATATATATATATATATATATATATATATATATATATATATACGTGTGCGTGTGTGTGTGTGTGTGTGTGTCATCATCATCATTTAACGTCCATTTACCATGCTGGCATGGGTTGGATGGTTTGACAGGAGACAACTCCAAGCTTCACTGTCTGTTTTGGCAGTCTTTATGCCTGGATGCCCTTCCTAACACCAACCACCTTACAGAGTGGACTGCATATATATATATATATATATATATATGTTTTCATTCATGTACTTTAACTACAGAATTAGAGCAGTTTAGTTCTTATTTCTAACAATGTAGGTGCTTCCTAACACCCTAGTTGCATTTAGTGACAATTATAATTCTCCATTTTTGGTGACACATTGCAAACTGCTGTTTATATTAATTTTATATATACACATTAGCAAATCGCCAAATCCTCTAATAATTTGGATGATGAAAACATAAATACTAATGGTGAAGTGAGTCCGAAAAGAGCCAAAGAATCAAGCGACCTTAACTGATGAGGCAACGAAAATTGCCAACACTGACTTCAGTATTAAGAATTCTCAGTTGACACTTTTCAGACAATTGTGTGGATGTTAGTGTGTATGTTTTCATTCATGCGTGTTAACAACAGCATTAGAGTGGTTTAGCTCTTATTTCTAGCAATGTGGGTGTTTTCTAACACCCCAGTCACTTTTAGTGACAATTATAATTCTCCTTTTTGATGAAGCATTACAAACTGCTGTTTATATTAATTTTATATATATATATATATATATATATATATATACATGTGTATGGTGTGTAGATATACACACACACATAAATACATACATACATATATTCATGTGTATGTACCTATATATTATTTTACAGGCCCACACCCCCAACACCCATACTGTTAGGATTGGCACTCTCAACGTCGGCACGCTGAAAGGTAGATCTGGTGAAATTGTTGAGATGCTTGAACGGAGATGCGTAGATATGTGCTGCATCCAGGAAGTAAGATGGAGAGGAGGTTCTGCAAGGTTCCTCACAGGCAAAGAACACAGGTACAAGATTTTCTGGGCAGGGAACACTGACGGGGTCGGGGGCGTAGGAATACTTCTAGCGGAGAAATGGGTGGATAAGGTAATCGAGGTCGTTAGAGTAAGTGACAGAGTACTTAAGATCAGACTAGTGCTTCATCATAGATTAGCTACTGTCATCTCAGCCTATGCACCTCAACCTGGGCTACCAGATGGTCTGAAAGACCAATTCTATGACACCCTCTTGCAAACTACCTCGTCGACGAGTGACAGGGACCTTCTCTTTGTGGCTGGAGACTTCAACGGTCATGTCGGACGTCGTGCTGGGGGCTTCCATGGCATACATGGAGGCTATGGCTTCGGTTCCCGCAACGAGGAGGGAACCAGACTGCTGGAGTTCTGTGATGCAACCAATCTTATAGTCTGCAATACCAACTTCAGGAAACCTGCCAGTCACCTAGTCACCTACCGCTCCGGCAGACACTCTAGCCAAATCGACTACATCCTCGCCAGAAATAGGGAAAGAGGGCGGCTTATAAATGCCAAAACCTACCCTGGCGAAGAATGTACCCCACAACATAGATTAGTAGTTAGCGACTTTGGGATCAAGGCAAAATGGGTGCCCAGAATTAGACAGGCTTGGAGAAGAAGGGTGTGGAAGCTTAAAGACCCTGCAAACGGACAGAGACTTAGAGACAAGTTACTTGAAGCATTTAACGAAATAGAAGGGGATATAGCATCATACAACGTGGAAGACAATTGGAGATTTCTGCGGGACAACCTGTTGAAAGCCACCGACCAGATTTGTGGGTGGTGTAAGGTCCCCTCCCAACCCAGAGTAACGTGGTGGTGGAACAAGGAGGTAGACAGGGCTATTAGACAAAAGAAACAAGCTTGGAAGGACTGGAAGAACGGTGGTAGCAGGGAATTGTACCAATGTGCCAGAAGGGAGGCTAGGCGACAGGTTTATTTAGCCAGAGGGGAAGCAGATAAGGAAAGATTTGCCAATGTTCTGCGCCGTGAGGACCAAAGACTCGAGGTATTTCGGGTTGCAAGACAGTGTAGGAGAGAGAATAGTGATGTTGTAGGAGAGAAATGTGTTCGCATGGATGATGGTACGCTTGCATTAAATGAGGATGCAAAGAAAGAGGTCTGGAGATGCCACTACGATAGATTGCTTAATAAAGAGAATGAATGGGAGAAAGAGAGCCTGCCTTATGTCGACCCAATAGAGGGACCAGCTATCCGAGTTGATAGTACCAGGGTAGATAAAGCAATTAAGAGTATGAAGACCGGGAAAGCCCCCGGCCCATCAGGAATCACTGCAGAGATGCTCAAAATATCTGGCAGTGTTGGCTATAGCCTAGTCACCCGTATTACGAACCAGGTGATACACGAAGGAGTCATACCCTATGACTGGTGTAGCAGCATCATAGTCAACTGCTACAAAGGTAAAGGGGACGCTTTAGATACAAATAATTACAGAGGCATCAAGCTGTTAGATCAGGTTATGAAAGTTACAGAGAGGGTCATAGCCCAACTAATTAGGGAGCGAATCAATTTAGATGAGATGCAGTTTGGGTTCGTGCCAGGTAAAAGCACTACTGATGCCTTATTTCTAGTGAGACAGTTGCAAGAGAAATACCTAGCCAAGGATAAACCTCTGTACCTGGCTTTCGTTGACATGGAGAAAGCCTTTGACAGGGTCCCCCGATCCCTTATCTGGTGGTCAATGAGGAAACTTGGGATAGAAGAATGGCTAGTGAGAGCTGTGCGAGCCATGTACAGAGATGCGGCCAGTAAGGTGAGGGTTGGAAATGAGTACAGCAATGAATTCCGGGTAGAGGTAGGGGTCCACCAAGGTTCCGTCCTCAGCCCCCTATTATTTACCATAGTCCTCCAGGCAATCACAGAGGAGTTCAAGACAGGTTGCCCCTGGGAGCTCCTCTATGCTGATGACCTTGCCCTAATTGCGGAGTCACTATCAGAACTAGAGGAGAAGTTTCAGGTGTGGAAGCAAGGTCTAGAATTGAAGGGCCTTAGAGTCAACCTAGCTAAAACCAAAATCCTAATAAGTAGGAAGGTAGATAAAACACAAACCCCTTCAGGTAGATGGCCCTGCTCAGTATGTAGAAAAGGAGTAGGTAGTAACTCTATAAGATGTACCCGGTGCAAGCTATGGACACATAAGAGGTGCAGCAACATCAAAGGCAGGTTAACTAGCAAGTTAGTTTTTGTTTGTGGCAGATGTTCAGGTGCAATAAAGACTGCAAACAAACAGGAAACAACTTCTATCTCATTCCAGGGTGAAAAACTAGAGGTAGTCGATAGCTTCCGCTATCTGGGCGACCAAGTTAGTAGTGGGGGTGGGTGCGCTGAAAGTGTAGCTGCTAGAATAAGAATAGCCTGGGCAAAGTTTAGAGAGCTCTTACCCCTGCTGGCGACAAAGGGACTCTCACTCAGAGTAAAAGGCAGACTGTATGACGCATGCGTACGAACAACCATGCTACATGGCAGTGAAACATGGGCTGTAACTGCTGAGGACATACGTAAGCTCGCAAGGAATGAAGCCAGTATGCTCCGTTGGATGTGTAATGTCAATGTGAATACCCGTCAGAGTGTAAGTATCTTGAGAGAAAAGCTGAACATTAGAAGCATCAGTTGTGGCGTGCAAGAGAGACGATTGCGCTGGTATGGACATGTGGTGAGAATGGAGGAGGATAGCTGCGTGAAAAAGTGCCACACCCTAACAGTTGAGGGAACCCGTGGAAGAGGTAGGCCCAGGAAGACCTGGGCTGAGGTGGTGAGGCAAGACCTTCGTACATTGGGCCTCACCGAGGCGATGACTACGGACCGAGACCTTTGGAAATGGGCTGTGCGTGAGAAGACCCGGCAAGCCAAGTAAGATCGTTGCCAGTGCCCCTGGACTGGTTCTTGTGCGGGTGGCACATGAGATGCACCATTTTGAGCGTGGCCGTTGCCAGTACCGCCTGACTGGCTCCTGTAGGATTTTCGAGCGAGATCGTTGCCAGTGCCCCTGGACTGGCTTGTGCGGGTGGCACATAAAAGACACCATTTCGAGCGTGGCCGTTTTCGTGCGGGTGACACGTAAAAGCACCCACTACACTCTCTGAGTGGTTGGCGTTAGGAAGGGCATCCAGCTGTAGAAACTCTGCCAAATCAGACTGGAGCCTGGTGTTGCCATCCGGTTTCACCAGTCCTCAGTCAAATCGTCCAACCCATGCTAGCATGGAAAGCGGACGTTAAACGATGATGATGATGATGATGATGATATATATATATATATATATATATACATGTGTATGGTGTGTAGATATACACACACACATAAATACATACATACATATATTCATGTGTATGTACCTATATATTATTTATATATATATATATATATATATATATATATATATATATATATATATATATATACATATATATATATCTATATACATATATTTGATTACAGAGGATCCATAACAGATGGAAGCATATAGAAGTGAAGCACACCGCAGTTATTGGCTGGCCAGAATGACGCAAATCCGACAGTTAAGTAATCCAATATCATACCACAAATGAATCAATGATGGGAAGTTCTCTGTTGTTTGGTAGTCGACAACTCTGATAGTTGGATACTTT
>NC_142945.1:20907951-20922951 GCF_046866305.1 Octopus bimaculoides | reverse complement strand
TAAAGCTTCCCATTTGGTGTACGCTGCAGAATGCATGAAACACAACTTAATTTAGGTTGTTTGTACAACAGAACAATTAAACAAAAGATTTAATGGGCACAGATTCGATGTCAGGCACAATAACAGTAGCTCGACAGAACTTGCTGAACATTTTGTTTCAAGCGGCTGCAATTTTGAAGTGAAGAAGACTTGAAAGTGCTTATTCTCAGAAAATATTCTGAATCTGCCCCACTTTCACTTCTCAGAATGTATGAGGAGAAATATGTTTGCAGGTTATTAACATCACGCCCTGGAGAAATGAACAAGATGACAGGAGAATATCATCAAATTTATACAAAACTGTTTGATTAAATATTCTTCTTTCTCTCTTTTTCTTTCCTTTTTTTTCTGTCGTCTACTTTTTTCTATTTTTTCTGTCTCTTTCTTTTTGCCTGTTATAAAATTGTAACTTAAAAACTGATGATGTCATTCCATCAACATGTGGACACTAGTTGCTCTCGTTCATACTTTATGTTTAAATTTCTATAATTTTGTATTTTTATCACTTCTTATTTTGAACTCGACAAAGACAGACTTACTGTCGAAATATCGTTCAACCAATAAAATATAGATTACAATCAAATCGCACTCTTTGTCTTGACTGTTTACCTTTGTGAAGAGTTACGTCAATCCTTTTAAAAATATTATTATTATTATTATTATTATTATTATTATTATCATTCAGTAGTTTTATTTTTATAGCATGCTTTCACTCCACTACCGAGCGCAGCTCTGTGTGCCTTGGGTATGTGCTGTGGTATGCTGTGATGCTCTTATGGTTACTGTATTGAAAGTGTTTTGCGTAGGATGTGTGCAGTGCCCAGTAGTGCAATTTTTTGTATGTTATATATATTTGTAAGTCTTGGTGTTTTTGTTATGTATTTGTCTATTATTATTATTATTATTATTATTATTATTATTATTATTATTATTATTATTAATATTCATTTTGTTCATCATGTACAAGTACGTGTGTATACATCATTATTTTTTTTTTTATACAATTTTAGAGAAATTGAAGCATGTCTTTGACAATTGCAGAGCATACTGAACTTATTTCCTGCATGACTTTTGGCCCACCCTGTATACATCCAGGAATAAGACACCTGATGACAATCAGATACCAAAGTAACTGATAAATGATGTAAATGTAAATATTAAAAAAGCGCTTTGACTCTAAAGATGATATTAACAGTCCAAAAAAATTATAATTCTATTCTAACCTCTGACAAAATTAGTTCTGGGCTGTTAATACTGCTGGAGCAGGCCAATAGATCCAAATTGTAGATGCGAAAAGTTTCAAATTAAAAGAAACCATAGCATAGCTAGTTTATCTCATTCTTCATTTTCCCCTGTTAAAGTCAGTCAAAAAAGCATTAATGTTAATGTTATGCAACCACATTACTATATTCCTATAAATATATTGTCCTCCTTATTAATGCTGGATCCTTGTTAATGCTGGATCCATAAATGAAACTGGAACTAGATTAATTAATTAATTAATTAATAAATTAATTAGTTAGTTAGTTAATTAAAATCAAGATTTTTATCACAAACACACAGCTTCAGTTTTATGAAAGGATATAGTTCATTGAATTGATCATCTGTACTTGAATGGTATTTATTTATCAGCCACAGAAGGATGTAGTTCAAAGTCGACTTCTGTAGGTTTTGAACTTGGAACGTAAAGAGGTGTAAGGGAACATTCAGCCATCATCTAACGTTGCAATTTGCTAGAATATTGTCCATATGATCAACAAAATCTGATCAATCATGACTTTGTGTGGAATAGACTCCAGTGATAATTTCAACTTTTGGCACACTCCTTTCTGAGCCCATCAGTCAGTATAAAATTAACACACCATGACTACCAGTCAGAAAGCTTTGGAATGCAACAGAGACAGCAGACAAAACAACAGAGACAAAACAAAACAACAGACAATCAGCAAACAGATGTGGGCAGCTGTTGCTGAGCTGACATCAACATAATGAACAACTAGTGACAGCAACACAATGTCTAGCAGTTAACTTTTTTGATTTCTATTACAACTACACCAAGAACAATAACATCCAGACTCTCTCAATGTTTGTCAGTTATAATAACAACAGTATTTGTCTTTTGCTTGTGTACGAAAAGAATAAAAGTTAGTTTGTAAAAATCTCAACAGATCTCATCATCTTTTTCTATGTACAACATTTTCTGTGTACAACCTCTGATGCTAGAAATAGCAGTTAGCACACCAGCTCCAGTACAGGTACCAGTACAGAGGTACAACTGAATACTACAAAGGATTTTGTCTGCCACCCTTTGTCTGTCATTCTACAGATTCCACCCATCCACAGGCCTGGGCTGAAATCATGAAAATTATTATTCCAGTGTTTAAGTTACTGGAGTTTTAATCTTATGGTTATAGAACAAGTAGAAAGATGAATTTTTTCAACATGTAAATACTGAACAGTATGTTGTTGGCACTCCGTCGCTTACGACGTCGAGGGTTCCAGTTGATCTGATCAACGGAACAGCCTGCTCGTAAAATTAACGTGCAAGTGGCTGAGCACTCCACAGTGGACTCGCGGTCATAGGATCGCGATTTCAATTCCCAGACCGGGCATTGCGAGTGTTTATTGAGTGAAAACACCTAAAGCTCCACGAGGCTCCGGCAGGGGATGGTGGCGAACCCGGCTGTACTCTTCCACCACAACCTTCTCTCACTCTTTCTTCCTGTTTCTGTTGTACCTGTAATTCAAAGGGTCAGCCTTGTCACACTCTGTGTCACGCTGAATATCCCCGAGAACTACGTTAAGGGTACACGTGTCTGTGGAGTGCTCAGCCACTTGCACGTTAATTTCACGAGCAGGTTGTTCTGTTGATCGGATCAACTGGAACTCTCGACGTCGTAAGCGAATGAGTGCCAACAACAACCAAGTACATGCCACTAGCACTTCTGAGTTATTTTTCTTAGCTCATGCTTGTTTAAATTATGCAAATTACCTAGACCATAAATGTGTTCAACTCTTCATGCATAAGTCTAAGTCTCTTGGACGCTGGTGATAGATTAAGAACATTGTCAAGCTGATGATGCCATTTGGTAACTATGATATATCATCTAGAGGCAGAAAAAAATTTTATAAATCAAGAATTTATGTTGCATGTTATTTCATATACCTGTATTCATCTCTGTTGTTAAAAAAATATAATTTTCTTGAAGTGAGGAGACCATCCCACTTCAGCTAGAAGGAAGCTACTCATGTAAAACTATTTCTTTTTTTAAAGAATAGAAAATATTGTCTTATTTCTTTTATGAACATTACTCACCAATTCTAAGTAGAGAAAATAGAATATGTGTTGTGCAGTTCAGCTTGAAATAAACATTTATCTTTAGATACACATTTTAGTGACAGTAAAATGTGCAATGCATACAAACACACACAGACAGACTCACACATATATATATATATGCATATACATATAGGTATATATACATATATATATATATTCATATATATATATATATATATATATATATATATATATATATATACATATAAGTATATATACATATATATATTCATATATATATATATATACATATAAGTATATATATGTATGTATGCATATCTTTCTCTCTTTATCTATGTATATATAGTGTTGAGGAAGGACTTACATAAAACAGAGTGGGAGAGAGAAACAAGGAAGAAGATTACTCACTAAAAATGCTTCATTAGCATGATAAGGAAGAATTTTAAAATATTCTTATGAAGAAAGATAATGAATTTGTTAGACTAAGAATAACAGCACATACATCCTCTGACACTCTCACTTACACACACACACACACACACACACACACACACATTTATGGACAAATTGTAAAGAGTTCAGTTTGTGGGACAAAGTAAATTTATTGTGTGTATTAGTTCAGACAACTTCATATCTTATTACTCAGAAACTCATACCTGAAGGAGGGAGTAATCTTCAGATGAAGATGGTTGGTGGTACAAGTTCCAAAGAGGTAGGAATCTATGCCATCCGACCATGCTGGAGTTCACATGATTAAGTATGGAGTTTTACTCCAAGCACAAAACACTATATAATAAATTCAAATTACGATAAACGTAAACAAACAAACTAAATTTGCTTTTAGAAGCGTTGAGATGTCTTAGAAAGTTAAAGAATGGATTTTAAATTCTCAAACGCAGGAAAATGCTAATAATATAGCCTGAACAGGACAAGATATCCCTATTTTGCAGAAAAAGTGTAAGCGGAGCTAATGGGTAGCTGTGATGATAAGTGGGTCTATTTAATTGCCCAGTTTGACAAATGCTGCTACATAAATGTTGGTCTTGGGGTGACTGCAATTAACATGCAGGTGCATACTCACATACATACACACACCTAATTGTGTGTGTGTGTGTGTGTGTGAAGGCACATGGCTTAGTGGTTAGGGTGTTGTGCCCACGATTGCTTGTCTGTAGTTTCAATTCCCAGACTGGGCACTGTGTTGTGTTCTTGAGCTGAACACTTCATCTAACATTACTTTGCAATCAGTTCGCCACCTGACTTGAGGCAGATTGTGCACCTGTACAGGTAGTGTCAATTTGATGGAAGGAATGAGCTTATGTGAACACAAACATTTGATCACTATAAACAAATCTTCTGTGTGGTTGTTCAGCAAGAAATTGCAGAACCCTCATACTTTGCCTAACAAGATAGTCCATGATATATATATATATATATATATATATATATATATATGTATGTATACATGTATGTATGTATGTATGCACACACACACACGCAAACACACACACACATGCCAGTGGCACGTAAAAAGCATCATTTGAGAGCAATCGTTTCCAGCTTCGCCTTACTGGCACTTGTGCTGGTGGCATGTGAACAAAACAAAACATTGGACTGACTCCTGTGCAGGTAGCATGTAAAAAACAGCATTTGAGCGTGGCTTTTGCCAGTACCGCCAGACTGGCCCTTGTGCCGGTGGCACATAAAAAGCACCCATTACACTCTCAGAGTGGTTGGCATTAGGAAGGGCATTCAGCTGTAGAAACTCTGCCAGATCAGATTGGAGTCTGGTGTAGCCATCTGGTTTGCCAGTCTCCAGTCAAATTGTCCAACCCATGCTAGCATGGAAAGCGGATGTTAAACGATTATAATGATGATGATATATATATAGTCACCATGATAGATCGCTGACCTAAACATTCAATTTTTTTTCTCCATATTTTTCTCCTGGTTTTCTCCGTATTCTTTCTGTTGAAGAGCGTAGGTCGAAACGTTAAAGACTTTCTCTATTCCTGAGCGTTAAACTAATACATCCTTTTGTTGTTTACACCACCTGTCCTCGTCTGTTGTTGTTTTTTCGTAAATTCTCCCATATATATATATATATATATATATATATATATATATATATATATATATATACATATAAAGTAGACCTATGAACAAAAACATTCCAGCCAATCTGATCCTGTCTTTTAGTATATGACTATATTTCATTAAGTCTCATAATATGGTAGGATGAGATATGAACGGCATTTAGGAATAAATTAGGATTAGTAAAACGTTGAGTGCTGAATAGCCAACTGTACCACATTTCTCTAATCAAGGATTTGTGCATGGTTTAAAAGTAACTTAACAGTAAACTCCCATTACTAAGTGGTCAAGATATTTAATGTGATATATTCATCTAGTTCAGTGATTCCCAACCTGGGGCATATGCCTCACCAGTGGGGCCTAAGAAAATTGTGGTGGGGCATGGTACTGTAATCACCAGGCACAAGGTTTTAATTAAAGTGATTTGCATTTTTTCTTAATCAATAATGTACTTTTTGTTGTTGCACTCAGTACTTCATAAAAGAGTTACCTGTAGATTCTTTTGTAGTAAATAATTGTGATAAAGGTGTGAAATTTGACTGCCGACTGTTGGTGTTGCCATCTACAGTTGCTTTCTGAGTAAGAAGCAGAGAGAAAGAGAGTTTGTTAAGAAATAGAAGGGAGGGAGAAATTTCCCCCAAGAGGAGAGAATCACTCAGGGCATTTTTTTGCTTTATAATTATGTGATGTTTTTTCCTTATGTAATAAAATTGCGATAAAATATTCTTTTCTATTCTGAAATTTTGGAGGAGGGGACTAATCAATTAGATCGATCCCAGTACACAACTGGTATTTAATTTATCGACTCTGAAAGGATGAAAAGCAAAGTTGACCTCGGCAGAATTTGAACTCAGAACGTAAAGACAGACGAAATTCCGCTAAGCATTTTTCCCGGCATGCTAACGCTTCTGCCAGCTCACCACATTTTGTGATAAAATATTAAAAACAAAGTTGTTTTTTCCCTACCACCAGTGGTGCATACATTTTTCTGAAAAATGATTGTGGAGCCTGTGAGAAAATAGGATGAGAAACACTGTACCAAAGCCAGCTGTTTGTGGGGATTTTTAGCCTTACTGTCATACAGTTCAGCCTGTAACAGGCCCTGGTCAAATATGAAATACAGGCACTATTTGAACTGGTAATACTTTAGGTAAGGTTTGAAATGTAAGTACATTTCAAACTTCTCATTAAATATCGTAATAATCAGTGCTAAGTACCTATAATTTATTTATGGGTTACAGCGGAGGTCCTCGACCACCAGGCCGCAGACCAGTACCGAGTCCGTGGGTCATTTGTTACTGGGCCACATAGAAATGATTAACTTGTTTAAGATTATATAATAGATAAATTGAATATTAGACTTTAAAAGATTTGTTTCAGTATTCAATATTCATCTACTCAATACTATCTATCATAACCGGAAGTACATTTTATAATTAATGCATATTTTATGTCTACCTTTACTATCTATCATATAACTGTAAGCACATTTTACAATCCATGCATATTTTCTACTTATTTGTTATAATTTTCTACTTATTTGTTATAATTTTCTACTTATTTGTTATAATTTTCTACTTATTTGTTATAATTTTCAACTGATTTTCTAAACGCTACTAAATTTCAGATTTTAAAGAATTTTGGTACACGAGAGTCAAAAGATTATACACTTTTTCTTCCTTTTAATAAATTGCTCTCTTTATCAAAAGGCACTTAAATTACACATATATGCCACAACCGGTTCATGGAAAGATTGTCTGACATGAAGCTGGTCTGTGGTATAAAAAAAGGTTGGAGATCACTGGGTTACAGGATATATACATGTATATGTATTATACATGATGTACTAATGAGTAACATAACAATAAAAAAACACAAAGATGATTTATAAAAAAAAGAAAAGAGAGAATTCTTTACCAAAGGATTTGCTTTTGCATCTGACAGGGGCAGGGGAAAAAGCCTTCTCAGAATCATAGGTTCGTGCCAGCTGGCCCCCTTTTCCTGCATAGACCTGTATATATTAGTGAGTTTTATATAGTAAAGACAAACACTTGGACAGCTTCCAGAATTAACAGCCAAGTTTAGTTTCCAGCTATGAACTGCTTCACTTAATTAACCTTATTACATGAATAAGACAAAAGCAAATATTAACTTTCCCTAAATTTAATAGAATTGATCATCTACTCAGTTATTGGATATAATCAAACAGTAAATATGGATGGACAATTGATTCATAATTCCATTTCCCACTTTATAACTGGTAAACAATTCAATAGAAATGATCAAAGTGGTTGTAAAGTGTGGCTATGCTGATTATCTGAAGAACTGTGAAAGATATTAGTTACTTGCATGGCCTACAGTCAGTAGAATGGTTTACAATCAATATTGGAGGATACAGCCAACGTTGTGGGATATTGTCAATGATATGGGATGCAGTCTATTGCAGTAGCTTCCAAACATTTTCAGGCTGCCAGCCCTTGGCATCCAGGGTACATTTTGAGCAACCCTCCACTTCACTCACTTACCACCACAGAAGTTGACCATTTTCTGCAGCAAATTCCAAACATCAGTATTTCACAAATAAAACTTAACTTAATTAATCTATTATTTTAATGTTTTTACAACCATGTTTTTGGCCACTCCATTATCACCTCACTTTTCTTCACAACCCCTGGACCTTTCCACCATCCCTAAGGGTGATGGGGCAATACCACCCACTTCAGGAACCACTGGTCTATATAGTGTAGTACACTTTCAATAATGTGGAATATATTCAATAGTGTAGGATACAGTCAATGACATTCGATAGTCAATGACATTTGATACAGTCAATGACATTTGATACAGTCAATGACAATCGATCGATAGTAAATAACATTTGATACAGTCAATGACATTCGATAGTCAATGACATTTGATACAGCCAATAGTGTGATATAAAGTCAATCATTTCAAATCCTGTAAATAGCATGGGATAATGACAATAGTGTGGGCTACAGTCAACACTGTGGACTACTATCAGTCATGTGAAATATTGTCAGAAGTAAAATCAAAATTTTATGCTACATTCAATTATATAAATTACAGTCAATGAGGAGAGGACTATAATTGATAGTGCAGGGTGGTCAATAGAGTGGACCACACTCAGTACTGTGTATTACAATCAATAGATTGAGATACAATCAATAGTTTGAAATATTTTCACCTGTATAAGCTAAAGTCAACAGTATTGAATAGCTCTCTCTCTCTCTCTCTTTCTCTCTCTCTCTCTACCATGTAACGTCTCTTGATTTAACACCACTGAGGAATTTCACCTTTCTCCTATCAGTATCGGAAGCACAAGAAAACTTGTGGATGCTGCACTTATTCCTCTGACTAAAAAACAAATGTTTCTGATTGAAATTGTCCCTCTTTAAACTAGTAAGAACAACTAAAATCTACTTTAAGAAGACAATAACATACCTGATAGTGTAATTTTGTATGTACTATGCCTGAATAAGAGATAGGATGGTTACCACAAGAAATGCTTTTTGTCCTAGCTCTGTTTGATCGGTACTGACATGGTGACATGAGCAGAGAAGCCATTTATGTATCATGCTTGATGTAAACAGATGGAGATAGATACAGACTTTGGGTACAGTTAATGTGGTGAGCTGGCAGAGTCATTAGCACTATAGGCAAAATTCTAAGTGGCATTCCGTCCACCTTTACATTCTGAATTCAAATTCCAACAGGACAACTTTGTCTTTAATTTTTAGTGGTTGAGTGTAAATAAGATGTTACCATTAATTTTTAAGTGAAGGATGCAATACGGAAAGGAGACATCATTTAACATCAACACATTTTTTATTGTTGTGAGTGAAAGCAATGAGTCGCAGGGTCTCAGTCAAATATATACAGTGCTCACATGGAGAGGACAGTGTAGAGGATTCAGAAAGAGTTGGATGAGTCTAATGGTGATTACAAAGGTACGGCAGCTCAGAAAACTCTCTCTGATCATTCTGATAAGAAAAGAACTCATGAATTTGTTGGTGAGATCCAGGCCATGATTGACAATGATCCCTCCAAGTCAATCAGGTCCATCGCCAGGAACATGGGAGTGTCTGAGTTTCTTATCAGGCAGGTGGTGCATGAAGATATTTGGTATTGCTCATACAAGATGAGAAAGGGCCAATGCTTATCCCAAGTCATCAAGGACAAGAGGAAAGACCATGTTACGAAGCTTTTGAACAAACTCAAAAGATAAACTGAAGGCAAGGATTATGGCAGCATTCACCAATTTAAACAAGGAGACCATTCAGAAGAGTTGCAGGAGATTCCAAAGTTGTCTAGAGGCCATGGTTGAAGCCAGTGGTGATATTATTGAATAAATTTACTCTAGTATTTCAAGATATTTTTATGTAATTTTGGTAGATATATCTTCTAAAATGAGATGTCAGTGTTATTTTCATTTTTGCGTAATTTAGACAATTTATCCACTGCACCCTGTATACATATGTATGTATGTATGTATGTATGTATGTATGTATGTAGTCAATCCAAACATGAAGAAGCAAGAAAAAACAACAACACAAGGACGTGGAATAAGTACAGTGTTATTGGATGCTCAGGAAAGGAAAGAAGAGAAAGAGGATTTCACGTTTCAAACAGAGCTCTTCATCAGAAATATAGGAAAAGTCCAAAGAAGCGAAGACGGAGAAAGAAAATCACCAACAATACACATGCAGTCACATATGTATGTATACATATATATATATTTATGTATGTATTTAAGTATATATATGTATGTATGCATGTATATATGTATATATCTATGTGTGTGAGTCTTTATGTTTGTGTTTGACCCCAACACTGCTTGATAACCAGTGTCGGTTCATTTACATCACCACAACTTGAATAAGTAATAAGGCTTTAAAATAAAAAATAAGTACTGGGTTCAATTCATTTGACTAAAATTTCTTCCAGGTGGAGCCCCTGCATGGCTGCAATCTAATGACTGAAACAAGTAAAAGATGAAAAAAATATGAAAGATAAATTCTGTGGGTTGTGTTAAACTGTCTGGGGTGTAAGCAATAAGGTTTATTATATTTGACTGTCTGAGATATATTCAAAGGTCTCAGATACAGTCAGAAGGGCCGAAGAATAAGAACAAAAAACGTAGTCAGAATCATGATTAAAATACTAATTACCAGCCGAGGTTAAAATATGTCCAACGAATATCAGTAAAATGACATTGGCAGTGTAAGTTAGGAACAGACTAGAAATCAATATTGTGCAGCAGTCAGATACGAACAATGTGTTATACTGAGAAAGATTTGGCTATGGAGACAGCAACGATGATGATGATGATGATGATGATGATGATGATGTTGATAACGATGACAATGACGACGACAATGATGATGATGATGATGATGATAATGATGACTCCAACGACGACGACGATGATGATGACAATTATGATGACAACGATGATGGTGATGATGATGATGATAATGACAAAGATGATGATGGTGATGATGATGATGATAATAGTGGTTGTGGTGGTGTTGGTGATGGTGGTATTGGTGGTGGTGGTGACAAAGACGATGAGGAGGATGACGATGAGGAGGTAGACGAAGAGGAGGATGACAAGGAGGAGGTAGAGGAAGATGGCAACAACGATGATGATGATGATGATGATGATGATGATGATGATGATTACAATGACAACGGTGATCAGAGTGTTCATGAACTTGAATATTATATTGACATTGATCTGGAGAATAAACATGATTTGAAGACAGATGATGACAACAGTGATGATGATGATCACCATCATCATCACCATCATCACCATCATCATCGTTGTCGTCGTCATCGTCGGCGTCGGCGTCATCACTACCACCATCATCATTATCATCATCATCATCATCAACATATTCACAAAGAAATAACAACTTGACACACATGAACTATGTCTTAGACAATGGGAAACCACTTGAATATCATTTTTATTTTTCATTCTTTTTTGTTGTTTTTTTTACTCTGATTTTTTTACCCTGGCAGTCAGCCAGCTGACGTTTTACAATTAGCATTCTTTAGAACATCATATTGCCAGCCTGTCACTAGTCTGTTGCCAGTATATCGATATCTGTATCGATAGACTACCAACTAACTAACTAATAATGTACGTTTTGGCAGCAACTAGTCAAAAATATTCATGTAACTCAAATACATTGGTTGGTCATTTTTCTTATCAAAAATTCTTTTTAGAAGCAGGATCCGACTTATAGAATTACTCAGGTATCATGATGTGGTTAAGAATTCTGCTTTGCAGCTACAGAGTTTCAGGACAAATCCTGGCCAATCTCTAACTGCAGGGGGAACCTTTGCAAGAGGTAGACCCAAGAAGATGTGGGACAAATTGGTGAAATATGATCTTTGGATGTTGAGTCTCATGGAATTGATGACAAGTGATGACAAGTGACCAAGACTTTTGGTGATTTGCTGTGCTTGAGAAGACACTTCAAGCTAAGTGAAATTGTTGTCATGGCCAGTGCCGGTGATACATGAAAGGCACACTTGCTGTGACATGTAAAAGGAGACCGATGATGGTGACACATAAAAGGCACCTATACTGATGACTCATTAAAGACACCCAGTGTGTTCTGTTGGGTGGTTGGTGTTAGGAAGGGCATTCAACTATAGACATCAAGCCAAAACAGACTGGAGCCTGGCGCAGCTCTCCAGCTTACCAGGTTTCATGCTGGTATGGAAAACAGATACTAAATGAAACAGATACTAAATGATGATGATGATAACGATGACAATGACGATGACAATGACGACGATGATGAAGGCAACAACGACAATGATGATGACAAAGTGTCTCCTACCATGGCATCAGATCCCTCCAAACTTTGTGGGTGAATTTGATTGATGGAACCTGTGTGCAAGCTCTTTAGACGTAGTGTTCCTGTTTTGGGATGGTAAACATAATATCACTTGATTTAACACCACTGAGGAATTTCACCTTTTTCCTATCAGTATTGAAAGCACAAGAAAACTTGTGGATGCTGCACTTATTCCTCTGACTAAAAAACAAATCTTTCTTATTGAAATTGTCCCTCTTTAAACTAGTAAGAACAACTAAAATCTACTTAAGAAGACAATAACATACCTGATAGTGTAATTTTGTATGTACTATGCCTGAATAAGAGATAGGATGGTTACCACAAGAAATGCTTTTTGTCCTAGCTCTGTTTGATCGGTACTGACATGGTGACATGAGAGGAGAAGCCATTTATGTATCATCCTTAATATAAATACATTATGATAAGCAAAATTCACTGCAGTATTTGTCCAAAGATAATATCTCTTGCAGACAAGGCAGTGAGCAGGCAGAATCATAAGCACACTGGGCAAAATTCTTAGTGACATTTTGTATGTCTTAATGTTCTGAGTTCAAATTCCACCAAAGTTGACGTTGCCTTTCATTCTTTCAGGGTTAATGACATAAGTACCAGCTGAGTACTGGGGTGGAGATAATTGACATACCCCACCCCCGAAATTGTTTATCTTGTACCAAACTTTGAAACTAATATCTCCTATGGGTGAGCTGTGTTTAAAAATACAATATGTATATATTGGAGGGAGACAGAACTTATCCCTACTGTAACAAATGAGAATGCTAAATGCATTTCTGCTTTATTAGGCATTGTCAATAATGCATACTCTAATCCAGCATGCTTAGATGAAATCCATCCCAGTGTTTAAATAAGTCTTTCAAATTTACATACAGGACAAAAATTTTAAATATGCCTACAAATATGCCATTTCCACTCACAAGGCATTGGTCAGCTTGAGGCCACAGTAGAAAACTTGCCCAAGGTGCCATACAGTGAGATAGAACTCAAGACCACATAGTAACTATCCTGTGCCTATTATATGTTTGCATATGTATATGTATACATAGATGCTTGCACATAATAAAATATATGTAAGTGTGTGTGTGTGTGTGTGTGTGTGTGTGTGTGTGTGTATTTATGTATGTATGTATTGCATGACCATTTGAATGATAAAAGTGAAGTGAGAAAGATGGGTGGATGGATGGATGGATGGATGGGTGGATGGATGGGTGGTAGGATGAAAGGATAGAAAGAAGGAAGAAAGAATAGCAGGAGGGAAAGATAGAAGAAAGGAAGGAAGTAATGTTTCACTACCTACAAATCCAGATGTCACTTGTACTTTTAGATGAACTTGTCAAGTTTATGGCAAGAATAAATATGATAACAGCACTAAAATATGGCTGAGTTTCAACATTGCCCAGAGCCATCATTGGAATGGAAGTTTTAATTGAGTACTGTTAGGATATTAATCATGGAAGGCTATACACTGAAGTCATGGAGGAATTTGGGTATTCATTTGTAGTGGTTGGTTTGATAAGAGCATTTAAAGATAATTTCCATAAATTGAAGGGTGGTGTGTTGTCTTTTATAAAAGTTCCTTGAGTTTTCAATATTAACACCCCCCAAAAAAAAAATGGCAGTGGTTAGCAGGATGGTTACTGCACCAAGCAAAATACTTTGTCCATCTTTACATTCTGAGTTCAAATTCCACTGAGTTCAAATTAACTTTGCTTTTTATCCACCATGCAACGAGCTGGTTGAATCACTAGCATGCCAGGCAAATTGCTTAGTGGCATTTTGTCCATATCTATATTGTGTTCAAATTCCGGCGAGATTGACTTTGCCTTTCATCCTTTCAGGGTCAATAAAATCGGTGCCAGCCAAGCACTGGGGTTGATGTAATTGACTTACTATCCACCTCCCCTGAAATTACTGGTCTTGTGCCAAAATTTGAAACAGCTGTTAAGGCAAGTAACCTTCAGAGAGAAAGGATTTAACTGTATAGAATCAGGCTGTTAGTTATGAATGACAGTACCCTGAGGCAGTAGAACTAAGTGTTGTCATCTTCATTGCCTTGACAAACTAAACCTATGATCAAAGACATTCATCATCATCATCATAATCATAATCATCACCATCATCATCATCATCATCGTCATCATCATCATCATCATCATCATCATCATCATCATCATCATCATCATCATCATTATCATAATCATCGTCGTCATCATCATCATCATCAATTAATATTAACTTGTCCTAAGAAAGTGAGCTGGAAAAATCATTAGCACGTTAGGTGAAATGCTTTGCGGCTTTTCATCTGTCTTTATGTTCTTAGTTCAGATTCCAGTGAGATCGACTTTGCCTTTCATCTTTTAGGGGTCAATAAAGAAAAGTACCAGCTGAGAGCTGGGGCCGATTTAATCAACTCTCTCCCTCTCCTGAAACTATTGGCCTTGTGCCAATATTTGATACCAATGTTAGCCTTTCCATGATTGCATAGGAAATCTGAAATTGAATGGAATTTATTGAGGTAGGTTTTTTTTTCTATGGCTGGATGCTCTTTCTGTTGCCAACCCTTACCTGTTTCCAAATCAGGTAATATTTTCCCATAGCCAAACATGTTTTTCATAGAATCCTGGAAATGAACAACATTGATGTATGTATGTCTGT
>NC_142945.1:20892951-20905451 GCF_046866305.1 Octopus bimaculoides | reverse complement strand
TAGATAGATAGATAGATAGATAGATAGCTGGCAGAAACGTTAGCACGCCGGGCGAAATGCTTAGCAGTATTTCGTCTGCTGTTACATTCTGAGTTCAAATTCCACCGAGGTCGACCTTGCCTTTCATCCTTTTGGGGTCGATAAATTAAGTGCCAGTTATGCACTAGGATCGATGTAATTGACTTAATCCCTTTGTCTGTCCTTGTTTGTCCCCTCTATGTTTAGCCCGTTGTGGGCAATAAAGAAATAAGATAGATCTGATTTGAAATAATCATGCATTATCTTATAACTTCAAGATTTCTGTGATGTGTTTGTTAATTTTTATAATAACACTGTAGGGTAGGTGAGAGAGCTTGGGTCAGGCAAATTTGAACATAAAAACTGATAGAACATTTGGGTCAGATATAGTCAGCTAAATGGTTAAGGGAAACGATGATTTACTAAATGCTGTACACAAAAATTCATAATTAACTGAAATTTTCTTCATAGTTGGAGAAAGTAAACAAATACCTAATGGCAATTTTTATAACTTTCAAATAGAAAAAGAGGAAGATAATTTTTTTTTAAATAACAGTTTCTTAAATTGGTTGATTTGTTTAAAGAAAGGACAGCATTGGGATGAGAGTTGTCTTGAGAGAGATTTTGTTGTGTCTAGTAGGTCATGTGACCAGGTAGAGGCTTCTTCTGTTTTTGGTATTTGTGTAAAGTGATTCCATTTATTTACAGCACATTTCTCTATTATGTCATATATCCTTTATTTAGCTCTTTAGCTCTAGTGGCATGGCCATGCTGGTGTACCACGTTAATGACATCTGTCCCAGGAGGGTAGAATCCCTTCTTTATACTCTGAGGCTTGCAGCCTATGTTTAGCCATTGCATATTAGTGAATTAATTTACACTGGTCCCTCTACATTAGTGGTCCTCAACCATTTTTTCTTAATGAACCCCTTTGATCCCTATTTTAATCTACTGGACCCTCATACCTATTCAATGTTTTAAAAAAATCCTATTATATTCTTATAATCAAATCTTTATCATCCTCATCATCATTTAACGTCCATTGTCCATGCTGGCATGGGTTGGGTGGTTTGACCAGAGCTGGTAAGCTGGGGAACTGCATCAGACTCCAGTCTGATTTGGCATGGTTTCTACAGCTGGATGCTGGGTGCTTTCATGTGGCACCACATAGGCACTTTTATGTGACACTGCACAAGCACTTCTATGTGGCACTACCACAAGTGCTTTATACCACCAGAGGGACCTGTCTTAACACTTCTGCTTCAGAGTACAGATCTTCTTGAGTACAGCAAAGTGCCAGACATCTTGGTCCTTTGTCATCTCACCCAAAAGGTTCAGCATCTTGAGGTCATTCTTCAGTATTTCATCCCATGTCTTCCTGGGTCTAAGAATTCTATAAAAAATTGTCAAGATATTTTGTGTATTGTAGAAGTATAACCAATTTATTAGAGATTAATTTTAACAACAAAATCTTATATAGACCCCCTAACAGCCATATGGAACCCCAAGGGCCATATGAATCCCTGCTCAGGACTGATTTAGATTTATCCATACACTTTCTCTTGTCTACTTGATTACATGCATGTAATTTCTTTGTGTATGTATACACACACACACACACACACACATATATATATATACACACACTTTTCCATGTGCTTGCATGGGCTGGATTGTGTTTATATGAGGTAGATTTTCTATGAGAAATAGTACTATTTTACATAGTACTATTGTACATAGTACACTTAGGATTTCTACAATAGTATCTATATATGTTATATTTGTACATGGCACCTGTGTACTAAGTGTGAAGGTAAACTGTACCTTCATATGATACCTATTTAGAATAAGGTGAACTTGTTAACAGCAGCAAATTTATGAAATCGAAATCGTAATTGAACCAAATTTGATGACTGGCACCTGTGCCAGTGGAGCGCTAACAGCACCCTCCGAACATCATCATTGCCAGAGCAGCTGTCTGGCTTCCATGCCAGTGGCATGTAAATAGCACCATTTGAGCATGATCATTACCAGCCTCGCTTTACTGGCACTTGTGCCGGTGGCATGTGAAAAAACATTCGAGTGTGGTAGCATGGAAAGCGGACGTTAAACGATGATGATGATGATGATGATGATAGTACTTTTCCAGGTGGGATAGCCATGTATCTCCTCTACAGCAAGATATGTACTCTTGTCCCTCTGTCATGTTCTTGCTTTTCAACACCTAGCATAAGCCACTTCCCTCAATACTACAACTCCTCAGTCAAGGTGACATGCAAGGTGACACCAGATACACACTGCAAAGTGGTTAATGTTAGGAAGAGCATCCAGCCGTAGAAACCATGCCAAAACACACAATGGAGCTTGAGGCACTGCCCTCTGACCTGTTGGATCTGTCAAAACCAGCCAACTCATGCCAGCACGGAATATGGATGAAAAATGAAGATGATAATGATGATGACGACTACAACGATGACAACGACGGCAGTGGTGTGGTGGGGTGATGCATATGTACAGTTAGGTAGACTGAGTATGGCCTTGAAATCGTACCTTTACATAGTACCTGTTTTATAACTGAATGGACTGAGTGAATATATATTGTTACACAGTAAATATCTACAGCTAAATATATTGAGTATAGTAATAAAACTATACCTTAATATGATGCTTATTTGCATCTGGAAATACTGAGGTCAGCAGTGGAGCTGTAAGAGAATAAGAGAATCTAAACAGTTCCTTTTGGTCAACTTCATTACTCTTTTTCACTGACCACAATATAATATTGGGCCTTCGAAAGCTTCTGTACGGCTACAATAATTTATTTTTAATTTCTCCTATAGGTATAGATATAGCTGTGTGATTCAGAAGGTTACTTCACAACCACATGGTTTCAGGGTTCAATCTCACAGTGCGATATCTTGAGAAAGTGTTTTCTCTTATAACCTTTGACTGACCAATACCTTGTGAATGAAATTTGATAGACAGAAACTGCTGGAGCAAGTTATGTCAAATGTGTGTGTGCGTACGTGTGTGTGTGTGTGTGTGTGTGTGTGTGTGTGTGTGTAAGTGAGAGAGAGAGAGAAGGAGAAGAAGGATATGTATGTGCCTGCGTATGATTCTGTCTTTGTGTTGGTGCTCTTTGTTTCAAACATGTGACTTAGCATTATTTAAGTTATTTACATTATTTACATTTGACAGATATTTGTCCTCATCTTGTTTGTTGTTAACACAATGTTTCAGCTGATATACTCTCAAGCCTTCTTCAGGTATCTTGGGATATGACATAGTGGTTAAGAGCGCGGGCTACCAACCCCAAGATTTCAAGTTCAATTCCAAGCAGTGACCTGAACAATAATAATAATAATAATAATAATAATAATAACATCAAAAAATACCTTAGAAATGAGAACCCAGGTTGAAAATTTCCCCAAGACACCTGAAGAAGGCTGGAGGGTATATCTGTCAAAACATTGTGTTAGCAACAAACAAAATGAGGACAAATATCCGTCAATTGTAAGTAATGTAAATAATGTACATAATTCCTCATCTCTTAAATATAGAAATGTGACTTAGCATTTCAACAAATAGAATTTGATAAAGAAAAAGTACTGGACTTTAAAAAATGGGGTCGATATGACCAACTAAACCCTTCAAAGCAATGTCCCTGCATAGCCAGGGTCCAATTACTGAAACAAGTAGAAGAATAAAAGAGCAAAGTCTGAAAAACTCTTGAAAACTGGTAATTCAGCTTCAGTTTTGAAGGTGTAAAGCAGATGTGAGATACGTCTTTTGCTGGATAAAACAACAGTCAACTGCAGAGAACTTTTCAGAAGGTTCTTATTAGTACTTCTGCTTAAAAACAAGGTGAACTGAAGCAATATAGAACAGAATGTTTGTTCATTGCTTTATTCTGAACCACTATAAATCACTATCAACAGATTTCTGACTCATGACTGAGAAGTAGGTAAATCAATATTGTGTTTTTTTCCCCCAACTATCTCACTATTTACTCTATGCAGACAATGGTCATATTGACATTTTATAGAATTTGGAGGTTTCTCTCTGTAATTCCAGTCTAAATATATAAAACTTGCAGTAAAGCTAAATTGCTTGGAGGTCAGTGGCCATAAATTAAACAAAGGTTAGATGTTTTTGTTGTTGCTGTTATTATTATTATTATTATTATTATTATTATTATTATTTCATCCTAGGTTAAAGCAGTGAGCTGGCAGAATCATTAGCATGTCAGACAAAATGCATAGTGGCATTTTTTCTGGCTCTTTATGTTCTGTGTTCAAATTCCATCGAGGTTGACTTTGCCTTTCATCATTTCAGGATTGATAAAATAAAGTACTACTTCAGCACTGGGGTCGATGTAATCAACTATCCTCATCCACAGAAATTTTAAGTTTAGTGTCAGGCTCACAATCATGAGGTAGTGAGTTTGATTCCCAGGCCAAGTTGTGTGCTGTGTTCTTGAGCAAGACACTTTATTTCACATTGATTCAGTTCACTCATCTATAGAAATGAGTTGTGATGTCACTGGTACCAAGCTGTATTAGCTTTTGCCTTACACTTGGATAACATCAGTGGTGTGGAAAGGTGAGGCTGGTATGCATGGGCGACTGCTGATCTTCCATAAACCACCTTGCCCGGACTTGTGCCTCAGAGAGGAACTTTCCATGGTAATTGATGACTGAAGGGGATCTTTACCGTTTAATTTAAGGCAGTGAACAGGAAGAATCCTTAGCCTGGCAGACAAAATACTTAATGGCATTTCTTTCAGCTTTTTATATTTTGAGTTTAAATTCTGCTTTGGCTGTCTTTACTTTTCATCATTTAGAACTCAATAAAACAAGCACCAGATAAATACTGCAGTTGATCTAACCAACTTACCCTCTCTCCATAAACTTGCTAGCCTTTTGCCAAAATTTTAAACAATTACACTGAATAACAGGATTTAAAATGTTTTTATGTATTCAGTCAGTAAGTGTTATTTCCTATTTGCTTCTATCAAGAAATCAAAGGAAATGACTACTGTTCCCTTTAAACTTTGCTTTTGTGACCTGGACATCAATATTTTGAAACTGACCTATTTCCCATTACATTTCAGACAGATTCAGCACTGAATTGCTGAAGTGGAAATATTGTTATAGCAAATATTCTGTTTAATACTACAGATTTGCTTCTCAGTTGCTTGACTTTAACCACTTTAGCATGTCCTTTAGTGGCTGACAATATGTGCATCTCAGGAGTATTGGGGAGCATCATAGCTATGTGTTGAGAAGGATTCTTTGAGGCTTGAATAACACCGTAACAAAAACAAAATTTGAAAGAAATATTAGCCATTTTTCATACTTTCTAGGGGTAAGCAAATAAGAAATAACAGCTGCTACCCAAGGACAAATATTATGTTACACAATATTATTATTTAACTGTTGGTTAAGTCAGAGAACAGACAGAATCATTTGTATGACAGACAGAATGCTTAGTGGCGTTTCTTCTATGTTCTGAGTTTATATTCTGCTGAAGTTGGCTTTGCTTTTCATCCTTTGAAAGTCAATAAAATAAGTACCCTTTCTCCATAAGACTGCTAGCCTTTTGCCAAAATTTTAAACAATTATTTAACTCTAGATCAATATCAATTAGACAGATCTATTCTTTTATTTGTTTCAGCCATTTGACTGCGGCCATGCTGGAGTACCACTTTTAGTCGAGCAAATGAATTCCTGGACTTATTCTTTGGAAGCCTAGTACTTATTCTATCGGTATATTTTGCCGAACCGCTAAGTTACGGGGACGTAAACACACCAGCATCGGTTGTCAAGCAATGTTGGGGGGACAAACACAGACACACAAATATATACATACATATTTATATATATAGTCATGATGATGACGATGGTGATGGTCATGGAGACAATGAGGAGGAAGGTGTGGGGTGGCGGGGGAAAAGAAAAAAATAAAAGATATAATTGATTACACACAAATACAGTAGTAGTAGTAGTAGTAGTGGCAGTAATGGTGGTGGTGGTGGCAGTGATGGTGGTGTGGTGGTGGTGGCAGTGATGGTGGTGTGGTGGTGGTGATGGTAGTGGTGGTAGTGGTGGTAGTCATCGTCGTCATCATTGTTATCATCATTATAGTAATAGTAGTGGTAGTAGTAATAGCGGTAGCGGCGGTGCTGATGGTAGTGGTGGTGGTGGTGGTGGTGGTGCTGGTGCTGGTGGTAATAGTGATGGTGGTGGTAGTTGTAATCATCGTCATTTTCATCATCATCATCGTCATCGCCATTGTTGTTCTTATCATGGTGGTAGCAGTCATGGTGGTAGTAGTAGTAGTAGTAGTAGTAGCTAAGCCCCAAATCAGTTTCGATTCAGCAGACGTTCTAGCAGAGACCATTCCATTTTTGTGCTTTTTGTTCATTTGTTTTTGTCTTGTTTTTTTAATCAAATTTAATGAATCTAAGATTACATTATCCAATATGATGTGCTTATTCTTTTTTTTAAGACAGCATGGCTGTAATAATTGAAATGTTTGACTGCTGTTTCTAGCATGTTGGGTCAAATAACAACAGTGTTGTCATCAGTGGTGAAAGTGGTGGATGTCAGTTGTGTGGGTAGTGGAAATTGTGGAAGGTAGTGGTGGTGGTGGCAGTGGCGGTGGTGTTAGTTGTGGCGGTGGCGGTGGTGACAGCAGCAGTGACGGTGGTAGTAGTAGTAGTAGTAGTAGTACTAGTGGTTATGGTGGTGGTGGTGGTGGTGGTGATGGTGGTGGTGGTGGTGGTGGTGGTGGTGGTGGCAGTGGCGGCGGCTGTGGCGGTGGTGGTGGTGGAGAAGGTGGTAGTGGCAGTGAGGGTGGTGGTGAGGGTGGTGGTGGCAGCGGCGGTGGTGGTTGTGGTGGTGGTGGTGGTGGCAGCGGCGGTGGTGGTGGTGGTGGTGGTGCGGGTGCGGGTGGTGGTGGTGGTGGTGGTGGTGGTGGTGGTGGTGAGGATGGTGGTGGTAGTGGTGAGGGTGGTGGTGGGGTGGTACTGCTGCTGCTGCTACCGCTGCTGCTACTGCTGCTGCTACAGGTGCTGGTGGTTGTGCTGGAGTGGTGATGGTAGTAGCAGTGGTGGTGGCGGCATCGGTGGTGGTGGCAGTGGTTATGACAATGTTAGTAATATTAGTATCATCATCTTAAACACTAGTCATTCCTTCTGCTAAAAATAGCAACCAAATAACCCTCAAATCACTCTCTTAATAAAAAGAGATAAAATTATATGCTGTTTAACTTGTAATGGGGGTACTTTAGTAGTCTGTAAATAGGGAATAAGATGGACTGGTCATGGTTGGAATGCCTTTGGTCAAAACTGCTCTGAGGCTAAAGAACAGCAACAACTAATAATAATAATAATAATAATAATAATAATAATCCTTTCTGCTATAAGCACAAAGCCTGAATTTTGGGGTAAGGGGCTAGATGGTTACATCAACCTCAGTACTTCACTGGTACTTATTTCATTGACCCCCAAAAGGATGAAAGGCAAAGATGACCTTGGCAGAATTTGAACTCAGAACATAAAGACTGACAAAATGTTACTAAGTATTTTGTCTGGCACACTAACCATTCTACCAGCTCACCGCCTTACTAATAATAGTAATAATAATGGCATTTGATTTAGGTACAGAACCATCAATTTTGAAGGAAGAGGTCAGTCAGTACTATTGGTCTTAGTATTTGAAGGATACTTTGTTTTATCAACCTCAAAAGGGTGAAAGACGAAGTTGACCTTGGCAGGATTTGAACTCCAAATATAAAGAACTGGAACAATAATAATAACAATAATAAAAATAATAATGAGGATTTCTTTTATTTGCCACCAGGGTGACAGATGGGGTGGGGGACAATAGAACAAAAGACATTAAAATAATAATAATAATAATAATAATCCTTTCTACTATAGGCACAAGGCCTGAAATTTTGGGGGAGGGGGACTAAGTCGATTACATCGACCCCAGTACTCAGCTGGTACTTATTTTATAAACCCTGAAAGGATGAAAGGTAAAGTGAACCCCAGAGGAATTTGAACTCAGAACATAAAGACAGACAAAATGCTGCTAAGCATTTTGCCCAACATGCTAAAGATTCTGCCAGCTCACCACATTAATAATAATGACAATAATAATAATAATAATAATAATAATAATAATAATAATAATAATAATAATAATAATAATAATAATAATAAAAAGGCTATATATAATAATAATAATAATAGAAAGGCTATATATACAATGCACAGAAGGTGGCAGGGGTCTTATACAGCTAGAAAACTATTATAAAATAACCACCATAGGACTGCAAAAATACCTACTCCAGAAGCAAGGTAAGCTAATACAAATAGCCACAAAACACGAGCAAAACAAAAAACTGTTTTCAGTATTTAAGGAAGCTGACAAATACAAACAAGAAATCAATCTACCTAACAAATACGAAGAAGAAGAAGAAGAAGAAACAACAAAAGCTATAAAACAAATGAAATCCAAACTAAAGCTAGAACAACAACGGACCATGATAAAACGATGGCAAGAAAAGCCCCTACATGGTAAATACTGGGCTAAACTAAATGCGAAAGAAATAGACAGAGAAAAATCCCAGCAATGGCTGAGAAGCTCAGGACTCAAAGCAGAGACTGAAGGATTTTTAATTGCTGCACAAGACCAGAGCCTCCCCACCAGAAATTACCAAAAACACATAATGAAAAGAAATATAACAAGTAACTGTAGAATATGTGGAGATCGACAAGAAACAATAAATCATATTATCTCTGGCTGCCCAGTCCTGGCTAAGAAGGAATATATTCACAGACACGACAGAGCTGGGACCTATATACACTGGAAGCTATGCCAACACTATGGAATAACAACAGAAAAAAGATGGTATAAACACACGCCAGAAAAGGTCACAGAAAACGAGAAAGCAACCATACTCTGGGATATGCCAATACACACAGATAGAGAAATTAAGGCAAATAGACCAGATATAGTTGTCAAAGATCATGAAGGAAAAAAATGCTTTCTAATTGATGTATCAATACCAGCAGATGACAACGTTTCTCGAAAAGAAATGGAAAAACTTTCAAAATACAAAGACCTGGAAATAGAGATAACTCGAATGTGGAGTCTAAAAACAGAAACAATTCCTATCATAGTAGGTGCCTTAGGTATAATTAAAAAATACTCAGACAAATACATAACAAAAATACCAGGACTTACAAATATATGTAACATACAGAAAATTGCACTACTGGGTACTGCACACATTCTACGCAAAACACTTTCAATACAGTAAACATAAAAGCACCACAGCAAACCACAGCACATACCCAAGGCGCACAGAGCTGCGCTCGGTAGTGAAGTGAAAGCACGTTATAAAAATAAAACTACTGAACAATAATAATAATAATGATCCTTTCTACCGAAGGCACAAGGCCTGAATTTTGGGGGAGGGGACTAGTCAATTACATCAACCCCAGTGTTTCACTGGTATTTAATTTATCAACCCCAAAAGGATGAAAAGTAAAGTCAACCACAGCAGAATTTGAACTCAGAATGGAGTGATGGGCGAAATACTACTAAGCTTTTCATCTAGCGTGCTAATGATTCTGCCAGCTCACTTCCTTGATGATAATGATGATGATGATGATGATGATGATGATGATGATGATGATGAGGAGGAGGAGGAGTAGGAGGAGGAGGAGGAGGAGGAGGAGGAGGAGGAGGAGGAGGAGGAGGAGGAGGATGATTTGCCACCAGGGCAATAGATGAGGGGGACAATACAACAATAGACATTAGAAAAATAATTATAATGATAAACTTTCTGCTGTAGGCACAAGGCCCACCAAAATTGGTGGGGTGGGTGTCTAGTCAATTACATCAACTCCAGTGTTCCACTGGTACTTATTTCATCGACTCTGAAAGGATGAAAGGCAGAATTTGAACTCAGAATGTAAAGACACAAAATACCACTAAACATTTTGCCCGAAGTGCTAACAATTCTTCCAACTTGCCACCTTAGACAATAATGATAATAATAATAATAATAATAATAATAATAATAATAATAATAATAATAATAATAATAATAATAATAATATGCCCTGATGCAGTACCAAGTAGTGGCTCTCATGGCTTCTCATCTTAACTGATTGGAAGTGTTATCTTGTACATTGTTTTGTATAAAAGATGGGCTACAGCAAATATTCTGCTCAATACCATAGACTTCCTTGTCAATTGTTTGACCTTAACCAGTTGAGCATGTCCCTTGGTGGCTGACGATATGTGCATCTCTGATCATGAGCAGAAGTAGTAGGAGAGCATCATAGCCATGTGTTGAGAGGAATTTGGGGTTTGAATAATTCACCTTTGGAAACATGGGTGTTTTGCTCAACATCCTTATTCAGGGACCTTTTGAGTGGGATGGGCTACTTAACCTGAAGAAAATTCTAACTGGGCCCCACCTGCGAGGTCATGCGCTGTTCATCTTGATATGAGATCACCATGTCGCGCACATATGGTTGTGATGCATGTGCCTAGTGTACCCTTTTCAGATGGGTAGTCTTGATGGGTATAATGGGCTTCATATGTTTTACCCCAGAGTCACTTTGATGGCATGCGCTGCTCTCTCACTCAATAATAATCACAATAATAATAATGATACTCTTATATTCTTATAGACTTGTTTCAGTCATTTGACTGTGGCCATGCTGGAGCACTGCCTTTAGTCGAGCAAATCGACCCCAGGACTTATTCTTTGGAAGCCTAGTACTTATTCTATTGGTCTCTTTTGCTGAACCGCTAAGTTACGGGGATGTAAACACACCAGCATCAGTTGTTAAGTGATGTTGGGGGGACAAACACAGACACACAAACATATACACACACACATACATACACATATATATACATATATACGACGGGCTTCTTTCAGTTTCCGTCTACCAAATCCACTCACAAGGCTTTGGTCAGCCCAAGGCCATAGTAGAAGACACTTGCCCAAGGTGCCATGCAGTGGGACTGAACCCGGAACCATGTGGTTCGTAAGCAAGCTACTTACCACACAGCCACTCTTACGCCTATGAAAATAATAATAATAAATATCCTTTTTACAATAGACACAAGGTCTGAAATTTGGGGAAGGGGGATAGTCAATTACATCAACCCCAGTGCATTACTGAAACTTATTTTATCAAACCCAGAAGGATGAAAGGCAAAGTCCACCTTGGTGGAATATAAACTCAGAACACAAAATCAGATGAAATACTATTAAACATCTTGTCCAGTGTGCTAATGGTTTTGCCAGCTCACCACCTTAATAATAATAATAATAATAATAATAATAATAATAATAATAATAATAACAACAATTTTAAAAGGATTGATGTAACTCTTCACAAAGGTAAACAGTGAAGACGACAAGCGCAATTCGATTGTAATCTATATTTTATTGGTTGAACGATATTTTAACAGTACGTCTGTCTTTGTCAAGTTCAAAGTAAAAAGTGATAAAAATACAGAAATTTAAACGTAAATTTAAAATAATAATAATAATAATAATAATAATAATAATAATAATAATAATAATAATAATGATAATAATAATGCTTTCTAATTGATGTATTAATACCAGCAGATGACGTTTCCCTAAAAGAAATGGAGAAACTTTCAAAATACAAAGACCAGGAAATAGAGGTAACTCGAATGTGGAATCTAAAAACAGAAACAATTCCTATCATAGTGGGTGCCTTAGGTATAATAAAAAAAATATTCAGACAAATACATAACAAAAACACCAGGACTTACAAATATATATAACATACAGAAAATTGCACTACTGGGTACTGCACACATTCTACGCAAAACACTTTCAATACAGTAACCATAAGAGCACCACAGCAAACCACAGCACATACTCAAGGCACACAGAGCTGCGCTCGGTAGTGAAGTGAAAGCACGTTATAAAAATAAAACTACTGTATAATAATAATAATAATAATAATAATAATAATAATAATAATAATAATAATAATAATAATGATGATGATGATGATGATGATAATGGTGATAATGAAAATAATAAAAATAATAATGATAAAAATAATAATCATCATTGTTTAACGTCCGCTTTCCATGCTAGCATGGGTTGGACAGCTGATAATAAAAATAATAATGATGATGATGATGATGAAGATAATTTTGGTACAAGGTCAGCAAGTTCAGCGGAGGGTGTTAGTCAATTACATCAACCCCTGTGCCCAACTGATTCTTATGTTATCAATCCCAAAAGGATGAAAGATTTTTTTGACCCTAAAAGGACGGACAGCACCTAATAATGTTTCGATATCTATAATGAATTATTTTTCAACGATTTCTTTTATTCAATAACGATTTTAAAAAATGATGATGATGATGCTGATGATGTTAATTTTTCTAATATTTGGC
>NC_142945.1:20882951-20885451 GCF_046866305.1 Octopus bimaculoides | reverse complement strand
GGAGAAACAAAACACAAGAAGAAGCAATTTGGTTGGGTTAGTTAGCCATTGTTTTAATTATGTGGAGATTAGGCAGGTAAACAATAAATTACCTGCCTCTGAATACCCTCTAACGAAGACGGTACCCACACAAGTAATTCCCAGGAGTGCCTCCGGATTTAAACATCCCCTGGTTGCTTGGATACTTCAGACTACCCCTGAAAAATTGAAGCAATCCTATCATTTACCTATATATATATATATATATATATATATATATAAAGAAAACCGAAAATGGAGAAGTTCTGATTAACAATAATTGACTTACATCAATTATTATTTATTAATTCAATGCAAATAGACTGCATCCCATCTAACAGTTGTTTCTATTTCCAGTGTTATATGGTGTTGCCATTGATATTCAAAATATTTTTACATATTTTTACATATTTTGAATATCAATGGCAACACCATATAACACTGGAAACAGAAACAGCTGTTAGATGGGATGCAGTCTATGTGCATTGAATTAATAAATAATAATTAATGTAAGTCAATTGTTGTTAATCAGTACTTCTCCATTTTCTGTTTTCTTTAAATTTTGATTCTTGATAAACCCATGTTTATCCTTCTCTTTACCTATAACTTATGACCATAATATGTTTGCAAATGTATGTCCATGGTTAAATGCAGGTAATATACCAGTAGTGTAATGGATACTTCTATCCCTTAGACGGTTATTTTAACTAAACTAACTTATATATATATATATATATATATATATATATATATATATATATATATATATATATATATGCATATATATAATATATATATATATGTGCATATATATATATTATATATAGATACACACACACATATATATATATATGTACATTTATATATGTAGATATATATGCCCATGTGTGTGTATGTAATGTATGTGTATATTCTTTTTACTACTTGAAGCAGTTGTAATTAGTACATATATATATATATATATATATATATATATATATATATATATATATATATATATATTCTTTTGCTTGTTTCAGTCATTTGACTACAGCTATGCTGGAGCACCACTTTTAGTTGAGCAGATCAACCCCAGGACTTATTCTTTGTAAACCTAGAACTTATTCTATTTGTTTCTTTTTCTGAACTGCTAAGTTACGAGCATGGCAAAAAATAGTGTTGTTGGTGGCAACAGGAAGGACATTTGACAGTGAAAGACTCTGTCCCCAATGTATTCTTGTCATAGAAAAGTAGACATTAAAATAATGATAATAATGATAGTGGTGCTGGTGGTTGTGGTGAAAATATGTATGTATGTTTGTGGATATATATATATATATATATATATATATATATATATATATATATGGAGGTAATAAAGTTAATGTCTGGTCATAGAGCAACCAATGGTTTCACATCTATGAAGGGTATAGCTTCGCAAACATCTCATCATACTCTAGTTTGAACTAGAGTCTGATGAGATGTCCATGAAGCTATAGCCTTCATGGATGTGAAACCATTGGTCACTCTACGACCAGACATTAACTTAATTACTTTAATACTTTACTGCTCTATGCTTTAGAGTGTGACTCTGTCATGGATACATTAATACATTAATACAGATCTATATTTAAGAAATGAGGAAGATGGATATTTGTCCTCATCTTGTTTGTTGTTAACATATTTCGGTTGATATACCCTCCAGCCTTCATCAGCTGTCTTGGGGAAATTTCGAACCTGGGTTCTCATTCCTAAGGTATTTTTCGATGTTGTTATTGTTGTTGTTGTTGTTGTTGATATTATTATTATTATTATTATTATTATTATTATTATTATTATTATTATTATTATTATTATTATTCAGGTCACTGCCTAGAATCGAACTCGGAATCTTGGGGTTAGTAGCCAGCAGTCTTAACCACTATGCCATATAGAGTGAATTTTAGGGCTTATAAATCTAATATTTTCCTATCCTTCCTTAATACCGGTTCCCATATGCTATTCATATCTGCACTCGGTCTACTTAGGAGGTTGTTGTGTCCTAGCATATGTGCTGCTTCTTTTAGTTTTCATATTTTCCAGTGGTGTTCTCTGTCTATTATTCTAACTTCATCCCACAGGGGAAGGTGGTCTCCAATTTTCCAAACATGATCAGCTATACCCGATTTATCAATATCTCCTCATGTCACAGCTTTGCGATGTTCATCTAGCCTTATTTTGAGGCAATAGCATGTTTCACCTTTGTATAACCTACCATAGCTGCATGGAATGGAGTACATGCAGTTTTTGGTCAAATTTTCTTCTATTGGTGGTTTTACTTGAAGGAAATATTTGCAAAGTGTTGTATTGCTCTTGAATACTGTCCTGATGTCATATGGGCCGCATATCTTTTGTATCTTTTCGGAGAGGCCTTTCACATAGGGTAGACAGACTGTGGATAGTTTATTGGTTTCATCCTCTCTTTTCTTCATAATTGGAGTGGTTAGTATGTTTTGGGAGTAGT
>NC_142945.1:20875451-20877951 GCF_046866305.1 Octopus bimaculoides | reverse complement strand
AACACACCACCATCGGTTGTCAACCGAGGTTGGGGGGACAAACACAGACACACAAACACATACACACACATACATATATATATATATATATATATATATATATATATATATACATATATACGACGGGCTTCTTTCAGTTTCCGTCTACCAAATCCACTCACAAGGTTTTGGTCGGCCCGAGGCTATAGTAGAAGACACTTGCCCAAGGTGCCACACAGTGGGACTGAACCCGGAACCATGTGGTTGGTAAGCAAGCTACTTACCACACAGCCACTCCCACTCCTATATATATGTGTGTGTGTGTGTGTGTGTGTGTGTGTGTGTGTGTGTGTGTGTCTGTATAGGAGGAAGGGGTAGCTATTGTGGATGTAAAGATCTGAAAATAGAGATAACCAGAATGTGGTGTTTGAAAACAAAAATAATCCCTTTGATACAAGGTGCATTGAGAATGATCATAACCAAGGTGCTAGGACTTACTAGTATATACAACATACTATATACAATTGATTTTTGTAAAGTGCATGACATATTGACTTTTCACCGCTGAAGATCATGGTAAGCATATGAAACCTTGAGCATAAAGTCTGAAGCAATTTTTATAAATACCCAGTTTATGAATATGCAATTAGATTGTGTATGCTTATTGGAAAGGGACAATTGAGCACAGCTGTCTGGACACTGGCAATTTGGCATAGCTGATAGGATATTGAACCTGTTTTGATGACAGTAATTGTTGAAACTAGAGGCAAAGACACATATATATGCATGTGAACATAAAAATATATACACAAAGATTGAAAGAGTGAAAGAGAGAGTGAGAGAGAGGAGTGGGAGAGAAGAAGAGAAACATTAAAAGTCTGATATCAAATAAGTCAACATTGAATCAATGATATCAGATAGGTGTTGCCAAAACAGCAATGCCAAAACAGCAGTGCCAAAACAGCAGTGCCAAAATGTCATGTGCCCATTCAACATTATAAGGCAATCATCACTTGTGCTGGTGCTATGAGAAATGCTCCTGGTACACTCTAAAAAACGTTGCTGTTAGGAAGGGCATCCAACCACAGAAATCATGCTAAAAGCAAGGCGGCGAGCTGGCAGAAACGGTTAGCACGCCGGGCGAAATGCTTAGCGGTATTTCGTCTGCCGTTACGTTCTGAGTTCAAATTCCGCTGAGGTCGATTTTGCCTTTCATCCTTTCGGGGTCAATAAATTAAGTACCAGTTACGCACTGGGGTCGATGTAATTGACTTAATCCCTTTGTCTGTCCTTGTTTGTCCCCTCTGTGTTTAGCCCCTTGTAGGCAATAAAGAAATAAGATATCATGTCAAAGTTGACATTAGTGCCTTAGGCATGCTTCTGATTCATTAGACCCTACCGACTACTCAGCTCGTGCCAGCATGAAATCTAAATGTTAAATGATGAAGATAATCTCATCTCATCTTATCTCATCTTATCTCATCTTCTTTGCCCACTTATTCCTGGGGTGAGGGTGTCATAGGAGCTGAGTCCTCAAACATGCTTTCCATTAAGCCTTGTCAAAAGCAACCATCTCCAATTGATCCAGCTGGATCTCCAGATGAGAACAACTGGTCTCATGGATGTTATCCAACCATCTTGCTCATGGTCAACCATTGAGTATCCTGCTGGTTGATTTTGCCTGTACGACCTGTACAGTAATTTTTTTCCTGAGATATTGTTACCACATTTTTCTGCCATTACCATCATCAGTCTTAGTCTTCATGATGATAACAACAGCAAAATTGCTCCTAATTGAAATATCAGTACCAATAGATGATAACATGTTGTGAGAAGAAATGGAGGATTTTCCAAATAGATAAATTTGAAAATAGCAATAATCAGAATGTGTTGGAGGAGTTGAAGACAGAAATAATCCTTATAATAATAACAGCTACTCAAAGAATGATTATAAAAGCATCCTTCTTGAGTCTTGTAGACTCATAAGGGCTGGTTTCCCAGTTTTTGTGATATATATGTATTTATCCCCTGGACGGGACAGTGGTCTGTTGCAGGATAACTCATTTTTGCCAGCTGAGTGGATTGGAGCAGCATGAAATGAAGTGTTTTGCTCAAGAACACAAAACACTGCCCAGTCCAGGAATTGAAACTGCAATCTTACAATCATGAGTCCAGCATCCTACCCACCAAGCCACATGAATGGTTATATATAACCAAAACTCCAAGACATATATAACATTCATAAAATAGCATTACTAGGTACTGCAAATGTACTACATGAAATCCTCTCATAACAGCAGAAAAACACTTAAACAAAACACTGAATGTAGCCAAGATGCACATGGCAACACCCAGTAATACCTGCAATAAAAATAAACAATAATAAATATTTCTGACATAAACCTCAAAGCCTGAAATTTTGGGTAGGAAGGGGTTAGTTGATTAAGCAGACCACAGTATTTGCCTGGTATTTAATGCTGCTGACCAAAGATGAATGGCAAAGTTGACCAGTTGACCTCAA
>NC_142945.1:20843694-20861194 GCF_046866305.1 Octopus bimaculoides | reverse complement strand
TGTGTGTGTGCGTGCACGTGCACAAAACCACCTAAAGAGGCAACTTCTGGAATTTTCTTAAGAGACTATTTCTTAAAGTGGGAATGAACCAGAATTATGTAGTTTCAAAACAAAACTTCTTTAAAGTATATTTTTTCCTACACATATATACATATTCAGTTATATATCATCATCATCATCATCATCGTTTAACGTCCGCTTTCCATGCTAGCATGGGTTGGACGATTTGACTGAGGACTGGTGAAACCGGATGGCAACACCAGGCTCCAATCTAATTTGGCAGAGTTTCTACAGCTGGATGCCCTTCCTAACGCCAACCACTCAGAGAGTGTAGTGGGTGCTTTTACGTGTCACCCGCACGAAAACGGCCACGCTCGAAATGGTGTCTTTTATGTGCCACATATATATAAAACCAAATATGCATATAGTGCACACACACACACACACACACACATACAAACACACACAGAAACACACATACATATATATAAATAGCTAGCAAAAGAGAGACAGAAATAGAGAGATTTGTATAGCTGCAAACATGGCTATATGGTTAAGAAGTTTGCTTCCTAACCACATGGTTTCAGGTTCAATGTCATTATGTGAAACTTTGAGCATGCATCTCCTACTGTAGCCCAAGGTCAATCAAAGCTTTGTAAGAGAACATATTGCAATGAATACACCTTTATAAGTAAGATAGTTTTGGCAAGATTTTAGTTTTGAAGAATTCACACCTCTTTCAGATAAAGCCTACACTTCTTGGATCCTTACATTTGTTGAACATTCTCCATTTGATGTTATAGTCAGTCTTCTTGTCTTTCAAAGACTATACATGGCTCACCAATATCGTAGATGTCGTCTTGATTGGACGTTTGAAAGATGACGCATGGTTGTAAAACTGTTTTCTTAAATTTGTTCTCAACCTTGCCTATATAATGGTTTGGAGATAGAGAAGCAGCACAGACGATCTGTTCTTTAAAGCTGCTGTTGTAATAGAGGCTGTCTTTTTAGGTATATTCTTAGAAAGATCTTATAATTAACACAGGAAATGCAATTTCTAAAACATAATTTTTTGTTATGGTGTGCTGAAACAAAAACAATTGCAGCATGGAAGGTGTTTATAAGCCATTTAAAAACACACAAAAACCGTTAGATTCACTTCAACATTTAAATTTAATTTGCCAAAATATTTTCATCATTTTGAGACTGCGACCTGATCACTGACAAAATTCCCATGCTGCACAGAATTTTGTCAGTGATCAGGTCGCAGTCTCAAAGTGATGAAAATATTTTGGCAAATTAAATTTAAATGTTGAAGTGAATCTAACGGTTTTTGTGTGTTTTTAAATAGCTCATAAACACCTTCCACACTGCAATTGAATTTTTTGTTAGATTTATAGAAAGGTTTATAGAAGCTACTTCTTAGTCTAGTAATGCACCAACCTTAATTAGATTAGTATCTACACTTATTTTGAAGGCAAGGCTATTTATGGATGCAATACAATTCTTGTGGAAAGTATCTACTGGGAGTAGCACATACATTTACCCATTATTCAAACATAAATTGAGACATCCTTAATTACAAAAACAGTTGCAAATGTTGTATAATGCTTCCTAACATACTTTTGTTTTATTGTTTACTCTTAATTAAATATGGTAGCTCAAACAAAATGTGAACAATTTGAAGCATTGGAGACAGCTAGTATAAAGAATTTTGAGGCGATAAAACATTTGAGAAAGGCTTAAAGAGCTATGGTGAAAGCAAAGGATGGCCATTTTGAAATGTTGTTGTTGGCACTCCGTCGCTTACGACGTCGAAGGTTCCAGTTGATCCGATCAATGGAACAGCCTGCTCATGAAATTAACGTGCAAGTGGCTGAGCACTCCACAGACACGTGTACCCTTAATGTAGTTCTCTGGGATATTCAGCGTGACACAGTGTGACAAGGCTGACCCTTTTGCATTACAGGCACAACAGAAACAGGAAGTAAGAGTGAGAGAAAGTTGTGGTGAAAGAATACAGCAGGGTTCGCCACCATCCCCTGCCGGAGCCTCGTGGAGCTTTAGATGTTTTTGCTCAATAAACACTCATAATGCCCTGTCTGGGAATCGAAACCGCGATCCTATGACCACGAGTCCGCAGCCCTAACCACTGGACCATTGTGCCTCCACTTTTTTTGAAATATTGTCAATAAATATGACAACTAACCTGTAAATTTTTATTAACTAAAACCTAAAATCTTTTATTTTCTAAAACAATGATTAATGGGCAAACATATATGCCATAGCCAATAAAGTATGGTCATTGCAATGGTGTGAAACTATTTACTAAGTCACAATCTCTGTATAGACCAACGTTGTAAGTTAGAAAGTGTGTATTTCTTGTACAGATCAGATCACATACATCAGTGCTCTCATATGATTTTATTGAGATGCTAAATAGGTAATCTGCTTTATATTTTTCAGCCCATGTTACCCCAGAGCTGTAAAGCAGGGTTTTATGAGTATGCATAAGCTCAGTTCCTGATGATGAATTTACAAGAAAAATGTAAATCTTCGCTTCACAGGGATCTTGATATGGAGGGGTAAAAATTCATAATATCAAATTAGGATGAAGTTGGTGCTAGATTTATATGTCACATTTAAAAACTGTTAAAAAGAGCCCCAAAAAATGTACCGAGACAGATTCAGTTGATTATATCTATCCTCTACAGTATCTTGTACTTTTCACTTGTTTCAGTCATTGCACCATGGCCATGCTGGAGCACCACCTTAAAAGATGTTAGCTAAATGGATCAACCCCAGTACTAATTTATTTTTAACGTCTGCTACTTATTTTATCAGTCTCATTTGCCAAACCACTAAGTTATAGTGATGTTTCTGTGAACCATATTCACTCACAAGCAAATTATTTTTGGCTCAGGATATAGTAGAAAACACTTGCCCACAGTACCATGCAGTAGAACTGAACCCAAAACCACAGAGTTGCAAAGCAAGCTTCTTAACCATACAGCCATGCCTATATCTATATGGGCAGTTGATCAATAACAGCTGACGAAGAAAAACCATGATCAGAGTAACAGTTGCTCAAATCAATAAATTAATTCAATTATGGCAAATATTAGAATAATTTCTTTATAATATTTAGCAATTTTTTTTTTTAAGGTGGTGAGCTGGCAGAATCGTTAACACACCATGCAAAATACTTAGCAGCATTTTGTACATCTTTACATTCTGAGTTCAAATCCAACAGAGGTAGACTTTGCCTTTCATCCTTTCGTGGTCAAGAAAATAAGTACCAGTTGAGTACTGGGTCAATGTAATCAACTAAGCCCCTTTCCAGAAATTGCTGGCCTTGTGCCAAAATTTAAAATCAATATTTAATATTAAAAAAAAATTATTATCACATTCTGTTGAAATATTTTTTATTATAAAAAAGTAAAAAAAAAGACAATTAATCAAAGCTCCAAAACAAAATATATCAGGATTCTTCAAAGGTCTTAAAAGTTCACTGAATCGTTTCATGAAGACAATAAATATGTTGGCTAGGTATGACTGTGTGGTAAGAAGCTTGCTTCCCAACCACATGATTTCAGGTTCAGACCCACTGCATGGCACCTTGGGCAAATATCTTCTACTATAGCCACAGGCTAACCAAAGTCTTGTAAGTGGATTTGCTAGACGGAAACTGAAAGAAGCCTGTCATGTGTGTGTGTGTATGTGTGTGTGTGTGTGTGCACGTGTGTGTGTGTTTGTGTGTGTGTGTGTATGTGTTTGTGTGTGTGTGTTTGTGTGTCTGTGTTTGTCCCTCCATCATTACTTGACAACTGATGTTGAGGTGTTTAAGTCACCATAACTTAGCGGTTCAGCAAAAGAGACCGACAGAACAAGTACTAGGCTTACAATGAATAAGTACTAAAGGCAGTACTCCAGCATGGCCACAGTCAAGTGACTGAAACACGTAAGAGAATAAAAGAACTGTACATTATGGAAGGTTATAAGACCAAAAAAAAAAGCTTATTACTATTTTTAAATACCGATTCAATTACCATAGAACTAGCTATAATAAAGGTCAGAATAAGGCATTAACATACACTACACTGGTTTTGAGACTGTCAACATAAACATTACACATTATTATTAGTAGTAGTTGTAGTAAGGTGGTGAGCCAGCAGAGTCATTGGCACACCGGACAAAATGCTTAGCGGTGTTTCGTCTGCTGCTACATTCTGAGTTCAAATTCCATTGAGGTCAACTTTACCTTTCATCCTTTCGGGGTCGATTAAATTAGTACCAGCTATGCACTGGCATCGATGTAATCGACTTAATCCCCTCCCCACAAGCTGCCCTTGTGGCAAAAATTTGAAATCAGTAGTAGTAGTAGTAGTAGTAGTAGTAGTAGTAAGGCAGTGAGCTGGCCGCATACATATGTAAGTATTATCATGGATTTCTGCAAGTTATAATTGTTTATGGTTCTAACCACTTCTATTGGAAGCTTTACATTTCTAAGAAATAATTCTAATTCAATCAAGATATTACCTTCACATTTTACAATAGGTGAAGAATCTTTTATTTGCAATATGGGTTCTTAGGCAAGTGTTTTTTCATGTTGAGGAACAGATGATAGTCAGATGGGGCCAAATCAGGAGAATAGGGAGGGTGGTCAACCAGTTTAAAGCCACAGTTACGCACAACAGCCATTAAAACCAAAGGCTTGTATACTGGAGCATTGTCCTGATGAAATAACACTCCTTTTGTCAGTTTTCTTGGAAGTTTTGTTTTCATAGGCTTTTGAAACTGTCTCAACAACTCTCCATTGATGGTGTCGCCTTTTCCAAGATAGTCAATAAACACACTGCCTTTGCATCCCAAAAACTGAAGCCATCACCTTCCTTACGGATGAAATGACTTTGGCCTTCTTTGGGGCAGTTGAGGAGGGGGTGCTTCCACTGCATGGATTATCTCTTTGTCTCTGCCTGAAAGTAATGAACCCAACACTCATCCTTGGTCAGGAAGCATGCAAAGAAACCAGCCGGATCTGGCTCAAACAATGTCAGATTTCCCTGTGATGTGATTAGCCTGGTTCTGATCAGGTGTCAGAAGGTGTAGCACTCACCAAACAGAAACCTTCACCATGCCAAGTTCATTGTGCAGAATATTCTCAACTCTCCCATTGGATATGCTAACAGCATTGGCTATTTGATTTATGGTCAATCGCCTGTCATCTATCAACATGTGGCGAACATGATCAATGTTTTCCTCAGCGGAAACAGTTGCAGGATATCCAGACCTTGGGTCATCTTCAAGAGTCTCCCTCACACCCCCCCCCCTTAATTCAGCTGCTCACTTCTGCACTGTTGATTGATAAAACTGGAGCATCATCCCCTAATGAAGCAACCATGTCAACATGAACGTCCTTGGGGACTAAACCCTTTTTCTGCAGGTACTTGATAACACCATGATGCCAAATCTTGCCCACTTTCAAGAGAAGTGGCAACAAGTTACTTTTGAAATCTTCCTTGAACAATCAGATGTCATTTTACCTGGAAAGAAACAATGAAATTATTAACAAGAACTGTTGAAATTAATGCATGCAAGATTTCACAGGTCTAGCTTCACTTCTTCATAGACAGCCCTATGACCTTTTCAGCCCACCCACAATTCCATGTCAGATATCAGATGACGGACCGAAATATAATTCAAGGGAAGTGACTCTTCCTCATCAAGCGACAGTTACGTATCTTTAATATCAGGTGAGATAAAGAAGCAGATGGTAGTACGAAACTGAATGGCTTTTTGTGAATCCACCCAAAACGATTAACCAAAATACGAATGACCGGAAATCAAAGTAATAGTTGCTTGAATGAACAGTTAATCAATTTATTAGCAAATATTCGAAACACGGGAAAATGTTTCTAAACAAATATCTTATACAGTCTCAATTTATTGAAATGATTTTTATTTGGACAGTTTTACATTATATATATTTCGTTTTTTGTCTTTAGTTTGCAAGATTCTTCATGTGAAATTGTGTTTTGAAACAGATTTTGTCATATCTCAGGAGAGTCATTGGGCAAATAATTAGGGCAGTTGATTTCAACCCCGTCTTCAATCACATGTGGATTACAAGTACATCATGCATCCAGACTCCATTTCAGCCAATCAGAACTTTTTGTTCACATGTTAATCACAAGAACCTTATATCAAGAGAGGTTTTAAATACTGCAAATGAATGCAGAGTGAATGCAGACCTTGTTGAATTTGGTCCCAGGTAAATTCCTCTCAAACACCTGTTTTCACACATCTCCTTACTCAACCAAATGCAATTCTCCTAATGGCTGTTTTCACAGCACTATACACAATCCAGATATAGATAAAAAAAATCAATACAAATATAGGTATATGCAATGTTGTGGAAAATCAATCTAGCTATCAAATTTCTGTTGAAGATCTCCAGCACCTGTAAACCACGATATTCAAATAAAATTGACTCTGCCTGTGTTGCATGAAGCCTTGTAATAACATTGCAATAAATGATGTATATAAACTGACAAGTTTTTGTCATAACCACACTACATAGTAAACACGTGTCATATGCACTGGTCTAATTTTACTTTTGTTATTGTTGGTCTACTAGTTAGCCTTTCAACCAATTAATTAATCAATTGTTTGATTCATTGATAATTCAATCAAATAATCAACTTGGTTCATCAGAGTTTGTTCATCACCATTTGCAACCTCATCAATGATATGCCCTCTGTACTTCAGGTCTAACAATAATGAAAGAACTAAGATAGAACCAGTATGTGTGTTTATTATTGGCACAATAATCCTATTAAGATACAATGAAAGACAATCCCATGTCATAAGCAACAGCTAGCATGTATGGTTATGTGTGTGTGTGTGTCCCCGTGTGTGTGTGTGTGTGTGTGTGTGTGTGTGTGTGTGTGTGTGTGTGTGTGTGTGTGTGTGTGTGTGTGTGTGTGTGTGTGTGTGTGTGTGTGTGTGTGTGTGTGTGTATGTGTGTGTGTGTGTGTGTGTGTGTGTGTGTGTACGTGTGTATATGATGTTTATAATCCAAAAATTCTGCTTTTCAGGCAGTAAACATAAACATGAGTGACACCCTTTTATAAACTACTCCAGCTTTTACATTTTAAATTAAACTATATACTTCTCTTTCTCAACATCCTATTCTAAATGTATGTCTAATGAAACCAAAAGTAAAAAGAAAGGAGAGAAGAAAGGGCAAGAAAAGAGAGAATTAGGCTATGAAATTTTTACATTCTCTCAATTTCCTGTAATTCAGACCACCTTATGGTCTCAACGGACTAAATGGAAAAGGTGTTGCCCTGGAGGATGGCAAGAGAGTTGTACTGGAACAGCCACTCTGGCTCACAGGGCTTTTGGAAGGTGTTTATAAGCCATTTAAAATAACACATAAAAACCGTTAGATTCACTTCAACATTTAAATTTAATTTGTCAAAATATTTTCGTCGCTTTGAGACCGTGACCTGTTCACTGACAAAATTCTGTGCTGCATCTGAGCAGATGCAGCGTACCACAGAATTTTGAAAATATTTTGACAAATTAAATTCAAATGTTGAAGTGAATCTAACGGTTTTTGTGTGTTATTTTAAATGGCTTATAAACACCTTCCACGCTGCAATTGTTTTCGTTCCAGCACACGATCTCAGATCAGGTCACTTGCTATGCAAGTACATCTCCGCAATAAATTTAATATATTCTGATTAATTGTTGATTCTACCAACTCTAACTTCAACTTACGTTTTCTTGCTTTTTCAGTAAATTTTATTTCAATAAACTCGTTTTGAGTAACACTCTGAATATCGCTTTTAACATATTTATGCTTTGTTATGTAAGACAAATAAAATGAAGATTCAGAGAAATTTTCTGCCAGAATAGAGTAGAAACTTTGCAGATAACAAGTATATAAAATGTGAACTACTGTTACCCTCTTTGACTGTCAATCTTTCAAGTGATAAACATGTTCTTGTGGATCTGGGAAGTCCACTTCATAAGTTGTCAACCATACACAGGGGTTTGAGAAGTCTTCACAAAAATGTCAGCACTATGTAGTTAATATGTGGCTTTCTTTCTGCTTGGCCAAACACTTTCAATCACTTCTTATTAAATCAATAATAATGTATATCATAGAAAGGATGGGGGGGTTCCTTACAGAAATACTTCAACACTTCTCTGATTACAGTGTGATCTACCTTTACACATATTCAGTCCTGTACAAATGAGATTGACGTGTTCTGCTTTTGAACCATCCAAAGTGTTTATTCCTTTGACAGGCTTTTGTGTTTCATGCCATTAATTTCCATACCTCTTTGTTAACATGCTTTGTTTTATTATTTAGTTGGTAATTTCACTTTGTCAAAGATTCTAGATATCTAGAATTGTTTTGTCAGCATATCCAGTGTCCATGGAGTGGACATTTGTGAGTGACTTTTCTGTAGGTTCTTTTTTTCGGTTCATTCATGATAAATTCCAAGAAAATGTTGAAAAGTGTAAGAACAACAAGTAACCTTGCCTCAGACCTGCATGTAGTTCATATTAATTCATCAGTTGACCAACCATGACCACAGCACACTTAGTATATGTATGTGTACATAAATATATGGATGGCTAGACAGACAGACAGACAGATACACACATTTGCACATGTAAGTATAGATGAATGTATATATACATATGTATCTATAGATGCATATATACATCTGTATACATGCATGGATAAAAAATAAATAAACAGACAGACAGACAGACAGACAGACAGACAGACAGACAGACAGACAGACAGATGGATAGATAGATAGATTTATTGATTGATAGATATAGATATATATAAATGTCTATGTAAGCATACATTCATGTGTGCATATATATATATATATATATATATATATATAATAATAATAATATTAGGGACAAAATCCCAAATTACAGGTAAAAACTCAATTAAAATCAATTTATAAAAAATTAAAATTAAATTGAGCTTTACTTGGTTCTTTTCCCTAAAACTATATATATGTATATATAAGGTAGGTATTCTGTACATATGTATGTATCTATCTGTCTATCTAGCTATCTAGACAGACAGATAAACAGTCAGATAGATACCTCCAATGACGGACTGGGCAGGTTGCCAGCTTGCTCGATGGCAAATGGACCCCTGTGCCATTAGAAACCACATTTAGGGGCCCATGCTAGTATCTAAGGAGCCCATCCTCTCAAGTTTGAGAATTTTTTTATTCATTCCTGGAATAATGCATTAATTATTTCAGCCTGGCTGTGTTTGTAGACATTTGAAAAGAATACTTTTAACAAAAAAAAATTTTAATGATAGCATTGTAGTTGAGGGTGGGCCCCCTTAGTCTCCTGGCAACCAATATTTTTAAACCCAGTCTGCCACTGGATACCTCTGCATATATTCATGTGCATATATATATATATATATATATATATATATATATATATATATCCACATCAAGAATCTTGCACACGAAATACACATACGAAATATATATATATATATATATGTATATATATATATATATATATATATATATATATATATATATATATATATATATATATATATATATATATATATATAAGGTGATCGATTGACAGAGTTATTAGAGCATTGGACAAAATCTTTTACTGTATTCATTTAACCTTTCTGACTTTAAATCTCACCAATGCCAATTTGCTAATCATCTTTTTTGTGTCAAAAAACAAGCTACCAGTTTTGTCCATTTGACAGTCGATCATATTTTTGATTTTCTCCTCATCACACAGAAAATAGGAAAGTGGTTTCAAAGTAGCTTTATTCATTCATTATTAATTAAATATATTATCTTTGTTTTAAATATACAACCAGTTTTGCCCTGTCTTACTCGTTTTCAAGCTTTTTTAAAGCATCTATCAGAATCTGAGAATCATAACTTGGACCGCCTCCTCCTAATTCTTTTGGCATGGAATCTTGGTCAAAATACTCCCAGAAATTTTCCAAACTATATCCATGGACAAAAACCTGAAAATACAAACAGTAATAATCTTTATAATTATTGAACTTATATAAGTATATCTATATATGCAACCAAAACATGCCACCAAAATAACTCACACCTCTCACTACACCTTACACCAGTGAGTTTTCATTAAGAACATATATATATATATAGATATATATATATATATATATATATATATATATATATATATATATATATATTATTATTATTATATGTATTTATTTTCTCCTAATTAATAAATAACTCGGACAAAATAAATTGGTTAATAGATACCAGGGTAGCAAAGATCACAAAATGACTATGGTGTAACTCCTGTTTATGAGGCAGAAACTCCTTGTTATTTTGGGTAATTGAGTATATATAAATTTAGTGAATGGAGTAAAACGCATTTGTTAACTGCATACTATGGAAGGTATAATTTGTAATCTTCGAAACATATGTTGGAAATAAAAGTATGCAGTTAACATATGCGTTTTACTCCATTCACTAAATTTATATATATATATATATATATATATATATATATATATATATATATATATATATATCAGTATGTGTGTGTGCGTGTGTGTGTGTGTGTGTGTGTGTGTGTGCATGCATGTGTTAAACTGGTAATTCCTACACTTTTTTCTCTCTCCGTCTTTTTTTTTTTCGTTCTCACTCCATTTTTTCCCCTCCCAGTCCTTTCTGTCAAAGAGCGTAGGCTCAAAACATCAAAGCCTTTTCCATTCTTCCTGAGTATTAAATTAATACATCTCCTTGTTGCCTCACCTATCTTTGTCTTTTGTTTTTTGTAAATTTGAACTACATATATATATATATACACACACACATGCACATATTTACCTGTTTGTGTGTGTGAGTGTGTATTCTCAACCACATGGTCTTGAGTTCAATTCTACTCCATAGTACCATGAGTAAATATCTTCGACTATAGCCCTGGGCCAACCTTATGATTAGATTTGATAGACAGATACCAAATCTAATCATAAGGTTTGGGCCATGGCTATGGTAGAAACTGAAAAAAGAAATCCTTGTTCAAATGTGTGTGTGTTTGTGTGTGTGTGTGTGTGTGTGTGTGTGTGTGTACCCTTGTCTTTGACACTGTGGTTGTTAATGAGCATCACCATCACACAAGTGATGTTCAGTATTTCCAGAGTTCCATAATAAACATAAAATATTATGTCGCTTGAACCAGGTGAGGGTTAACAACAGGAAGGACATTCAGCCATAGAAAATCTGCCTCAACAGATTCCATCTTACCCATGCAAGCATGGAAAAGTGGACATTAAATGATGATAATGGCATACATATATATATCATCATCATCATCATCATCATCGTTTAACGTCCGCTTTCCATGCTAGCATGGGTTGGACGATTTGACTGAGGACTGGTGAACCAGATGGCTACACCAGGCTCCAATCTGATTTGGCAGAGTTTCTACAGCTGGATGCCCTTCCTAACGCCAACCACTCCGAGAGTGTAGTGGGTGCTTTTACGTGCCACTGACACGAAGGCCAGTCAGGCGGTACTGGCAACTGCCACGCTCGAAATGGTGTATTTTACGTGCCACCTGCACAGGAGCCAGTCCAGCGGCACTGGCAGCAATCTCGCTCGAATGTCTTTACACGTGCCACTGGCACAAGTGCCAGGAAGGCGACACTGGACACAGGTGCCATCACGATATATATATATATATATATATATATATATATATATATATATATATATATATATATATATATATGTATATATATATATATATATATATAGTTATATATATATGCACACACATACAGACACACACACATGTGTGTGTGTGCCTTTGTTTGTCCCCCACCACTACTTGACAATCGGTGTTCATGTGTTTATGTCTCCAGAACTTAGCAGTTTGACAAAAAAAAGTCTTTTCTTTTCTACTCTAGGCACAAGACCCGAAAATTTGGGGGAGGGGGGGGGGGCGGGCAGTCGATTAGATCAGCCCCAGTATGCAACTGGTACTTAATTTATCGACCCCGAAAGGATGAAAGGCAAAGTCGACCTCGGCAGAATTTGAACTCAGAACGTAAAGACAGACGAAATACCGCTAAGCATTTCGCCCAGCATGCTAACGTTTCAGCCAGCTCATCGCCTTAGTTTGACAAAAAAAAGTCTATTAGAATAAGTGCCAAGCTTTACATAAAATATAATAAGTAATGGGGTCAATAAATTCAGCTAAAAATTCTTCAAGGTGATGCCCCAGTATGGCCACAGTCTAATGACTGAAACAAGTAAAATAAAAGACAAAAGAAAAGAGAAATACTGAAGAGAAAATAATACAAATATTCACCTTTTTTGAAAGCTTTCTTTTCAGAAATGGTTTGACCATTGCATATGTCCAGGTAAAATACCAAGGCTCATTAATTACATGTACACCTTGAAACCGAGCAGGAAATGATCCCTGAGTTAAAGAAAGAATAAAAATAATCAAATACAATTTAAGTTATTGAAAAACCAGAAAATATCCCTTGAGAACAAATGATACATTCAGCAAAAAATAGCATCATCAAAGTGCTTGATATAATCTTGCGAGAAAATTTCTAGAATCTTGTATATGCATGATTATATTTTGTTAGTAATACTATTGCACTTAGGAATATTCATGTGATTAAAAAGTATGCTTTAGAATCACGTTAGTTTTATCCCACTGTGAACATCTAGGGACAAGTGTTTTCTACAAGATCCTCAAATTGATTGATATTTTATTAGAAGAATTTAGTGAATAGAAGTTGGTAATTCAGTCATTTTTACATACTTACGTACATATACACACAGACATACATACAAACATACATACATACATACAAACATACATGTATGCAAGCATACATACATACATACATATATACATACATACATACATACATACGTACATGCATGCATACATACATACATACATACATACATACATAGGTGTGGCTGTGTGGTAAGAAACTTGCTTTCCAAACATATGACTTGGGGTTTAGACCCCCAGCATGGCACCTTGGGCAAATGTCTGCTATTACAGCCCTTGGCTGACCAGAGCCTTGTGTGTGGCTTTTATAGATGGAAAGACACACACACACATACATACATACATGCACACATACATACACACACACACACACACACACATACATACATACATACATACATACATACATATGTACATACATACATGTGTGTGTGTGTGTGCACATGTGTGTGTGCACGCATGTGTGTGTGTACATGCATGTGTGTGTGTACACACGTGTGTGTGTGTGTGTTTATATTTGTACTAGTCAACCACCACCATATAACAACTGGCATTGGTGTGTTTGCATCCCGGTAACTTAGCAGTTCAGCACAAGAGACCAATAGAATAAGTATCAGGCTTATACAAAAATTAGTTCTGGGGTTGGTTCACTTGACTAAAACCCTTAAAGGTGGTTCTCCAGCATTAGCTGCAGTCTAATGATTGAAATGAGTGAAAAACGAAGAAGATTAAAAGATATACTTTAGAACCACATGGGTTTAATTTGACAGTGAACACCTAGGGGTATGTGTTTTCTACAAGAGCTTCAAGTTGACCAGTACCTTATGAGTAGAATATTGTAGGTACCAGTCTGTCATTCTGTCATTTATTAATGTAGATATAGACACACACACACACACACACACACACACACACACACGCTCCTGTCCCTCTGTCATACTCTAATCTTTCATCACCTGGAACAAAGCCACCTCTTTCAATACTCTCCCCCTCTCAAAGGACCATTGTCCTGCAAGTTACTTGGTGACCTCACTGGTGCTGGTGCCATGTAAAAAATCATCTAATCCCACACTGTAAAGTGATTGGCATTTGGAAGAGCATCTAGTTGTAAAAATGATGCCAAAGGTGATCTCACTGGTGAGGGTGCTATGTAAAAAGCACCCAATCCATTTTTTTTAGGTTGTTGACATTAGGAAGGGCATCCACCCATAAAATCCACACCAAAACAGACAGTAAAGCTTGATGCAGTCCTCTGGCTTATCAGCTCCTGTCAAACTGTCCACAGTGAAAGGATTAATGGTTCAAAAACAAAAGATCAATATAAAGCAAAAACAACTGAAATAGGCAGTCTAGTGGTGAGAGCCAATAAAAATTAAAATAATTGCTACTCCCACCACCATCACATTACCATTCTCACTACATCACTACTTCCGAACAAGTAAATCTTATGAGAAAAAATGAAACCTTACCTGAAGAATATCCACCATTGCTTTTAACTCTGATGTTTTCAGGCCCCATGCCTGTTTCAGGGAGTAATTGTAGAAGTTCTCAATAAGAACACAACCAGTAACTTGTGTCTGATGGTTGACAATGAGCTTTTGTAATAAATAGAGGTAAGCCCTCATTATTACCAGGAAAGGGAATTCATTCTTGTCCCAATTTTCAATACTAAAACAGAACACAGTCCTTCCCTGCAAAAGCATTTGACATGAAAACAAAATTCTTAGATTGTAGCATTTGATGGGAAATACATAAAGATAATTACAATGATCCTTTCTACTATAGGAACATTGTCTGAAATTTTGGGGAAGGGGGATAGTTGACCTCAATGTGTAACTGGTACTTATTTCATTGACCTCGAAAGGATGAAAGGCAAAGTCAGCTTTGGGAGAATTTGAACTCAGACCATAAAGGAGGATGAAATGCCGCTAAGCATTTTACCCGGCTTGCTAACAATTCTGCTAGCTCACTGCTTGAAACATAATTACAATAATGGTCAATAAATAGGTAACTATTCAATATGTACTTGAGTGTATGTGTGCATTTTTTTTTTTTTTTTTTTTTTTTTTTTTTGCTTTCTGTCATTGTAGGTTCATCCTAAAATCAAGCAGGATTTGGATCAAAGGAGTTCAGTAATGACTAGTCTATCTTTTAAAATATAAATTATCAAATTATCAAATATATCTAAATTATCAAATTATATCTTTGCTTTCTTAATATTGTAGGGTGTGACTAAAAAGAGATTTGGCTGGTGTTTCTAGCAGGACTAGCAACCACATAAGCGTTACATATATATATATATATATGTATGTGCATGTGTGCATGTATACGAGGGGGTACCCAAAACAAACCAAAATTTTGCAATATTATTTTATTCAGTTAGTTTTACATGCTAACAAATTTATCACTTTCAAAGTATTCTCCATTTGAAGCAATGCATCGATCCAGACGCGTTTTCCACTATTTGAAGCAGTGATGTCTTTTAAAGTGATGTCTTTTTAATGCCTCCATCATTGTTTTTTCACCTCTTCCACATCTGAAAATTCCATAGCACCAGCTTTTGCCACTAACGATGACCCTCGAAAAAAGGTCCAGGTCGATTTCCAACTGTTTTTTCAGTTCACGACACGCATTCAGTCACGACTGATTTTGACCTTCCATGATCAAGCGAGGCACAAATTTTGCTGCAACTCTTTTCATTCAAAATTCGTCACTCAAAATTATTGGCTGGAGCTTCAGGATACACCAACCATATCAACAAGTTTGTCAATTGTTCGGTGATGGTCCTCTAAGATCAGCTTATGAATTTTCATGATGTTTTCATTTGTTCAGGAAGTTGACAGATGCCTTGAACAAGATTGGTCTTCAAGCAACAACTGACCATTCCTAAAGCATGAAAACCATTTGTAAACTTGTATTTTGCTCATGGCAGCATCCTTGTAAGCTGTTTGAAGCATGACAACTGATTTGGTTGCCATTTTCACCAGCAGAAAACACAATTTCACAGAAGCGTGCTGTTCCTTCATTTCAATCATCACAAAAATCAACAAGGAAAAAGTACTGCAAAACAAAGATGCACCACATGGCAGTACAACTACAGTCGATGCCACCGGTCAGCAGACTGATGTCTGAGGGTCATATCAAGTGGCTTCTAGTAGCAGAAGCCTGAACTGTATGAGCTTGTCCCACAAAGAACATTACTAGGTACTTTTGGGTATCTCCTTGTATTTATAAATATATATATATATATATATATATATACTCAACAATGAGTTCAATATTAACATTATATATATATATATATATATATATATATATATATATATATATATAAATAGTTTGACTGCTTCTTTCTCTGGAGACAGTAGAATGATGTGGACGCCTCTGACGAAAACCCAGTAAGGTTCAAAAATCAATTTGTTCATCATTTTTTCAGTCTGCAGAGAAATTGCTAAAATTTGCCCGGTTCATAATTATACCATATGTTACATATATATATATATATATATATATATATATATATATATTTCCTGTTTTCTTATACAATAACTCCACAAATAATATCTCCATAGTTCTCAATTTTAATATGCATTTTGACTAATATACTCTCTCTTTTCTCTCTAAATCCTTTTTGCTCCTTGTGGAGTATAGGGCCTCAACAGTTATTTTCCACTTTTTGCAATCATTGGCGTGTTTCTTGGCTGATTCCCATGTCAGGCCAGGGGTCCTGAGCTCGTCCAAAATGCACCGCTTCCATGTCTGCTTCGGGCATCCTCGCTTCTTTTTCCCCTGGATTGTAGTAATGGAATAAGCAGATATGCTTCAAGAGGAAATAGCTGGGATTTACCCTAACTACCTACATTATATATATAATTCTCAGTCTTAGAAGACACATGACATGTGATCTTCTTCTAGCACATTAGCAGTCCACTTAGTAGCCTCATTTATATATATTCTTATATATTTTTATATGTACATATACAATAATCCTTGAGATCTCAGATATTTTTCTGAATCTCCCTGATTCTTTTAATGTGCTAGCTACCTGGTATTAAATTGATATTAATAAATATCCAATTTTTTACCCTATTGTTTAATTACATTATATATATATATAAAGTGAAGTATATTTGCCACTTAAATGTGGCTGACCCCGAGGGGTGGATGTTACTGTTGCTTTTAGCCCCAGGAGGACATCTCCTCCAGCTGGCTATCGACACACATCTGTGTCCTGTCTGTATTTGCCAAGGGAAGTTATCTTTCCCATCTTGATCTACGATACGTACGTACCCGAGTTTCAGGGTTATTTCCCTTCTTCAGCATACGACAATCGCCGACCTTCGATGCAAAAGACATCCCTTGGCAAATATATGTAACTTTCTCCAGTGAAATTATTCACTGATATCGAAAAATTTCACTGGAGAAAGTTACATATATTTGCCAAGGGATGTCTTTTGCATCGAAGGTCGGCGATTGTCGTACGCTGAAGAAGGGAAATAACCCTGAAACTCGGGTACGTACGTATCGTAGATCAAGATGGGAATGATAACTTCCCTTAGCAAATACAGACAGGACACAGATGTGTGTCGATAGCCAGCTGGAGGAGATGTTCTCCTGGGGCTAAAAGCAACAGTAACATCCACCCCTCGGGGTCAGCCAC
>NC_142945.1:20583694-20618694 GCF_046866305.1 Octopus bimaculoides | reverse complement strand
TTTATTACACATTACTAGTCTAGGGACTTTTTGATGCCACCTTGTAATATCAACTCTTTGTACCTAGATATATTAATTTCTAACATTAGCATAAAGCAAGACAATCTGTTAAAAAGCACATTCTATTAGCTTAATTTGAGTATTTAATAGGTGTTTTATTGACACATCACCACCACCAGAACAAAAAGTAAATTCTACCTATTCTACTAGCCATTTCCCTTCAATCCTTATCATTATGAATACTGATAATGCAGCATTCAGCAAGTAAGGTTCTATATATATATATATATATCCCATAAATCAAACCATACCAAAAGATGTAATGAACTATACTGTTCCAGATATACTAAAAGACAAGATGGTCACAAGTGGAACACCTTTCTTCATAGCTCTGTTTGAACAGCACTGATCTAGCACTAAGTGATGGTTTCAAACTTTGGCATAGGACCAGCAGATTTTGAGGGGAGGGGAAGTTGATAACATCAACCCCAGTTCATGACTGGTACTTATTTCATCAACACCAAAAGAATGAAAGGCAAAGTTAACCTTGACAGAATTTGAACTCAGAACATAAAGACAAGCCAAAATGCTACTAATTTTGTCCCACGTGCTAATAGTCCTGTCAGTCCACCACCTTTGATTTAGGACTAATAATAATAATAAATTTTACTTCACAACAAGAGAAGACCTCTACACAGTCATTCAATTTGCTGGAAAATAGCAGCCAATTTCCCTCAAATCACACACTCTCTTAAATCAGCAAAGGGTACAATGAACGAAGTAATGCTGTATATACAAAATGGCAGAGAAAACCACTTGGAGGACACAGCTGATTTTCATAATAATAATCCTTTCTACTAAAGGCCTGAAATTTGGTGGGAGGGGACTAGTTGATTACACTGAACCCCAGTGTTTCACTGGTACTTAATTTATCTACCCCCAAAAGGATGAAAGTCAAAGTTGAACTTAGTGGAATTTGAACGTAGAACGTAATGACAAGGCAAAATACTGCTAGACATTTCGTCCAGCATGTTAACAATTCTGCCAGCTCACCACCTTTACAATATCAATAATCCTTTCTACTATAAACACAAGGCCTGAAATTGTGGGGGAGGGGACTAGTCGATTACATCGACGCCAGTGTTTCACTGGTACTTAATTTATTCACCCAAAAAGGATGAAAGGTAAAGTTGACCTTGGTGGGATTTGAACTCAGAATGTAGCAACAGGCTAAATACTGCTAACCATTTCATCCAGCATGTTAACAATTCTGCTAGATCGCCACCTTAATAATGGTAAAAAATTACTGATTTAAAACACAAGACCAAACAGTCATGGGGAGAAGTTGTAGTCAATTAAATAAGCACCAGTACTTAACTAGTACTTATCTCATTGATCCCCCAGAAGGAGGCAAGGCAAAGTTAATCATGGCTAGATTAGAACTATGACCATAAAAGGTTTATATGAATATCTATTATATATATATGGCACTCTACTGTTCATGTTACCCATGGCTCATGTTAGCACAAGGTCACAAATTTTGGAGGGAAAGTACAGGTGAGTTCATCAACCCAGTATGTGACTTGTTTCTAGTTATCAAATAAGGAAAAATGAAAGGTAATACTGCCTTGGGATCTAAATTACTGCATGTCACCTACCACCCAAGGTCTACTCCCTGCATGATTAGTTATTACTTCAAGAACCCCAAAGACAAGGAGTCAGCAGAACTATAAGAGCATCAGCAAAGAAGAAAAAAAAAAGGGGGCCCTATGGTATTTCTTCCAGCTCTTTATATTCTGGGTTCAAATCGCACTGAGGTCAACTTTACCTTTTATCTTTTCAAGACTATTAAAATGAAGTACATCAAGAATTAGGTCGATTTAATCAACCAGTCTCTCCTTTGAAAATTATTGGTCTTGCTCCTTAATTAGAAGCAATTCCCTTGAAAATTGCAGGTTTTGCACCTAAATTAGAAGCAATTATTCTACAATCTCCAGACAAATAAAATTCATAAGTTAATCCTGTTAGTATCTGAACCAAAAATGAAGAGCGACGAAAACTAAACACAGCAGTAATGCAATTTAACTTGACTTAGCAGACTATCACCTCCACCACCACTTCCACCAACAGCAACAATAATTTACATACAATATACATACATCCACACAAAACATATAAAGCTTATATTAAAGTAATTTAGAGGAAACTCGTTTGCTGTTAGATTTATGTTTATTGGTTTGTTTACAAGTTCTAAGCTGAGAAGAATAATCTTGGATAGAGCTTAGCAACGTAACAACACTAGCAATCAGTCCAGGTAAGGAACGGTATGGTATGATGATATGGTGTGGGGATGGAGTGACGCTGTGTGGTGTGCGCCGGCGCAAAGCAGATAATGTAAATTGAGCTAGCGAAGCCACCATATATACCACACACCTTTGAAAATTTATTATGAGAGCTAGTAGTAGTAAATTTGTGAATGAGGTGAGAGATCTATGTAGAACTACTACTACTACTAATAATAATAATAATACCACTTCTACAACCAGTAGTACTATTACAATTAGCTGTGTGTTGTTAGTACTATAAATACTACCACACACAATAAGCACTGCTTGTACTGCTACAGCTATTACTAAAATCATTAACCACCACCGACACCACCACTGCTACTAGTAGTTGTGTTATTTGTATTATTACTATCACAACTGCTACATACATAGTAAGCTCAATCTGTACTGTTACAGCTATTACTAACACCATTTAACCATCACTACTACTGCTGCTACCACTACTACTACTACTGCTGCTGCTGCTGCCAAATGCAGTAGCACTACGTGTACTACTGTTGATGCTGGCGGTATTAGTTTGCAGTTATTGAAGTAGTATTGCTGGAAAACTACCTTCATCTCCGGTGCTAGGAAACTGGATCCAAGGTGGGAGAGAGAGAGAGAGAGAGAGAGAGAAGGAGAGAGGGGAGGGGGAAAGAGATAGAGCGCGTAGAATTAACGAGTAATAAGAAGAGGGTGAAAAGTGCCCGTTTGTGAGAGTAGAAAACAACGGGTTCTCTTTTTCTGTTCTTGTTTTGTTTTTTAACCAGAGCCCCTCATCATCATCATCATAATACCACTGCCGCCGCCACCACCACCACATGCCATGACTTACTAGCGGCAACACTAATGCAACAGCAGCAGCTACAAGAGAATGAGACAGAAGAAAGAGAAAAAGGAGGAGGGTGGAGAATAAAAAGAGACGAAGAAGGAGGGGAGAAAGAGGAGGAGGAGGAGTGACGTATGTTAGCATACGTGGGCTGGCACAGACAGTTGGGTTGGAGGAAGGGTGTGTGATTAGGGCGAGGTTTAAGTTAGTGTGTGTGTGTGAAAGAGAGAGATAACGATTTCGTTTCTTTATTTTCGCTTTACAATTTAGCAGTCTCCACCCCGCTAGTCTATCCAAAAGCCTCATTTTTGTGGAAGGTTTGTATGTGTGTTAACTGGATCGTTGATGATGACGTCGACAGAATATTACCTGTAGTTATGTTATCGACCCAGGAGGGACTTGAATGTCAGTACACGGGAGTATTATAATAGGAGTGGATTTGTAGTAAGGCCTCCGTCCAGACAATCAGCGTTTTTTCTGTCTCTCTGCTATCACAATCACCACTCTAATGGTAATAGTAGTTATAGCAGCAGTCTAGGATAATAAACAAAACACCCAGCCTTCAGTGAAGACTTGATTGCATAGCAGCAACTATGGCTGGCTCATTTCTTTGCACAAGTGAAAGTATTCAAGTTATGGAGATAGTTGCAACGGAAGAAGGGTGAGGAAAGAAACAGTGACTAAGGGGGGCTGGAAGGTGAACGAATTCAAATAGAGGTTTCCATATCAATTTCTATCAAAATAAATACGTATAAAAATAAAGCAATAATTCTGACTGAAGTTGTGGGTGTGGGTAATTTTATGAGTTCCCTTTTGATAACCACCTGCTTCGATTGACAGAGGCGATGAGATAATGATTATAATATTGCTTTTTCACAAGGCGCGATGAAAAGAAGATAAATGCTTGATTATACAACCCTAAATTACTCGTCTAGTGCTTATCAAACCCAACAGGATTTTGACTCGGATTGTACAAGGATGAGTCTAAATACTGCCAAGCATTTAATTCTGTTTGACTGACCGCCTAAAAAGATAAGCCAAATCTCTCTTAACTGTGTTTACCCAAGTACTTAACTGGTATTCAACTCAGAAAGATGAAAAAAGCAAAGTTGACCGTATCAGGGATTTGAACTCAGAATATAAAGAATCAGAACATTTTGTCCAATGCTCTAATGGTTCTGCTTATTTTCTTCCCTCTTTATTATTATTTCTAACGTTAAGGCGTCGAGCTGGCAGAATTGTTAGCGCGTTGGACTAAATGTTTACTTAGCGGCATTTCTTCCGGCTCTACGTGCTGAGTTGAAATCCCGCCGAGGTTGACTTTGCCTTTCATATTTTCGGGGTCGATGAAATCAAGTACCAGTCAAATACTGGAGTTTATGTAAACGGCTACAGGCATTATGCCTACATTAGATTTGAAAAGATTATTATTTCTAATACTGTCACAATGTTACAAAGTGGAGACCGGAGGAAGGCATTAGATTATATCAACTTCAGCACATAGGTGGTGTTTTATTTTAATAGCCAGCTAGTGGGTTTTGAACTGAAAACAAAGAAATATAACTAGACATGCAAGGTATTCTATCACCTTAACAATGATTTCTCAAATAGTGCCACACAGCTTGAACATTGTAGAGAACAGATGTATAATAATGACTATATTTTATTTATTTTATTCATACAGGAGGTATAAAATAAAATAAAAAAACAAGTAAACCCCAGAGAGAGAATTTCTAAGATTGGCACACAACCACAGTTTTGAAGGGAGGAGTTAGTCGATTAAACTGATCCCTTAATTTGACTCGTACCCTTTTTATCAACTTGGGAAGAATGAAAGGTAAAGATGATAATCGTGGTAGGACTCGAATTCAATAATAATAATAATAATAAAGGCCTAAAATTGAAGGAGATTGGGGACAAGCCGATTACACTGACCCCCCCCCCCCCCCACCCCACCCGTGCTCAACTGGTACTTATTTTATCAAGCGAAGTCAACATTAGCAGAATTTGAAATAAGAACATAAAAAGCCATAAGAAATAGACTAACCTCTTCTCCAAAATTTCAGGCCTTGTGCCTATGGTAGAAAGGATTATTATTATTATTATTATTATTATTATTATTATTATTATTATTATTATCATCAAGGCGATGAGCTGGCAGAAATGTTAGCACAGTAGACGAAATGCTTAGCAGTATTCTACTTGTCATTCCGCTCTGAGTTCAAATTCCGCCAAGATCAACTTTGCCTTTCACCCTTTCGAGTTCAATGAACCAGTGAAACACTGGGGGTTGATGTAATCGATTAGTCCCCGCCACACTAATTTCAGGCCTATAGTAGAAAAAGATTATTATTATTATCATTATTATTATTGCGGCAAGCTGGTAGAATTGTTAGCATCCTAGATGAAATGCTTAGTGGTATTTCGCCTGTCACTATGTTCTTAGTTCAAATTCCACCAAGATTAACTTTGCCTTTCAGGTTTTCGGAGTTGATAAAATAAGTACCAGTTAAACACTGGGGATGATGTAATCGACTCATCCGCTCGCCTCAAAATTGCTGCCTTTGTGGCAAAATATGAAACCATTATTATTATTTACTTTTATTAGCCTATTTACTTTTATAAGCCCAAAGGCCCAAAAATGAAATATTAAAACAATAGATGGCTTAAAAGGTGAATAATGGTTTCAAATTTTGGCACAAGGCCAGCAATTTCAAGGGGGTAGGTAAGTTGATTACCTTGACCCCAGTGCTCAGTTGAGCACTTATCTTATCAACCGTGAGAGGATGAAAGGCAGTCGACATTGGTGGAATTTGAACTCAAAACGTAAAGATGCATGAAATGCCACTAAGCATTTTGCCCGGCATCTAACAATTCTGCCAGCTCGCCACCTAAGCACAGCTGAATAATAATAATAATAATAATAATAATAATAGTAATAGTAATAATAATAATAATAGTAATAATAATAATAATAATAATAATAATAATAATAATAATAATAGTAATAATAAAAGAATTTTTTTTCTTTTTACAGCAGAAAGTGTATGTTATTAGGAGCATAAAACTTCTCACTGAAATCAATCAAACTTTTGGAGTGGGCCAGTGTAGGTGATATAAATGACTGAGAATAAAGATTTAGGAATGAAACAATACAAAAGCTCAGCATGCCAACTCCTACAACTCATTACACACACGTAGGTATATACATGTGTGTGTGTGTGTGTGTCTTAAGTGTATACACACACAAAAACAAACTGTTCTTAATAAAAAAAAAAAAGTAGTATATATTTATAGGTACAGGCATGGCTGTGTGGTAAGAAGTATGTTTCTCAACCACATGGTTCTGGGTTCAACCCCACTGCATGGCACCTTAAGCAAGTGTCTTCCACTATAGTTTTGGGCCAACCAAAACCTTGTGAGTGGTAGGTAGAAACTGAAAGAAGCCATTCATATATACATGTGTGTGTGCACGTGCTTGTTTTTCTGGTTTGTTTATGTCCCTGTAACTTAGTGGTTCAGCAAAAAGACCAATAGAGTAAGTACCAATTTTACAAAACCAATTACAGGGTTGATTGTACAACTAAACCCCTTCAAGGTGGTGCCAAAGCATGGTCAAAGTCCACTGACTGAAACAAGTAAAAGATAAAAAGATATTTTATGTAGCCTTCTCTTCCTGGGACCTAGCCTAATTCATAAGTGAATTGTACAGGAATCATTGTGACACAGCATGTCATGAGCATTTAAAATCTGCAGGAGCTTCTACCTCTCCAGGCTTGGACATTGGCAATTTCTTGTAGAGAAAGAGGTAGTGAAAAAGTGTGAACAAATAATCAACTTCAGTACTGGACTAGTGTTGACCCTGAGAGGATAAAAAGCAATGTTGACCTCAGCAGGATTTGAACTCAGAGTGCAGAATGCTGGATTCTACCAAATCAGTGCCTTTTATTTATAAAAATACATAATTTAATATGGGTTTCAAATTTTGTCACAAGGCCAGCAATTTTGGGAGGTAGTGAATAAGTCAATTACATCAACATCAGTGCTTAACTGATACTTATTTTATTTACTCTGACTGAAAGGATGGAACATAAAGCTGACCTCAGCGGAATTTGAACCTAGGAAGAAATACCATTAACCATTTAGCTCAGCATGCTAACAATTCTGCCGGTTCACTGCCTTAATACATAATTTAATATTACTAACACCATAAAGGTGGCAAACTGGCAGAATCATTAGCATGTCGTACAAAATGCTTAGTATAAAACCACCTCCCTCGATATTATGTCCCACCCAGGCAAGGGGGTTTTTGCCTGGTGAGTTGCTTGGTACCTCACTAGTAGTGCCTGTGACACAAAAATGCACATATTACATTCTGTAAAGGCATCTTGCTGTGGAAAACATGCCAAAGGCAGACATTGCAGCTTGATGCAGCTTCTGACCTATCAGATCTTGTCTAACTGTCCAATCCATGCCAGCATGGAATATGGACATTAAATAATGCTGATATATATATATGAGATTAATAACTTGGCACCTGCTTTACTTAATTACAATAAGTAAACAAAACAAATGAATAAAAGAAAAAAGTCACAGTGATTGATTAATACATCATATTTGTGTTTGTGGATAAGAAGGCACTGTCCCAGCATGTCTACAGCGAACTGGCTGAAACCAGTAAGAATAGTGTAGAAAAAATTAGGAGGGTGAACTCACAGAGCAATACAGGGTGCCTATAGCAGCAATTGTCAACCTTATTTTGCACCACAAATCAGTTTCTTGAAAGACAATGTTTCCCACAGACTGGAGGATCACATACATAACAAAACACAATAAAATGCATAATCTATAATTTAATTATTATATATATATAATACATATGTATTTATTCCCACTTAAACGTGGATGTTTAGTTCAAACCAACTTTATTACAGTATTTACCATGAGAGAAACTCAAAAATCTAAAAGCTTAAGCCTGTATGAGAGGTTCTCCCATGGCAGCAACTGCAGTATAGTTTGTTCTAACAGAACATCCACATTTAAGAGGGGATAAATATTATGTTTCAGTTTAAATACTGCCTCTGTTGCTAATATATATTTTTAATGCATATATAATACAAAAATACTCTGCAGATTGCAATAGTCAATTATGAATTTTAGAATTTATTCTTTCTATGCGACCCAGAAACCAAATGATCCATCACCTAGTACTGGTCTGCAACCTGGTAAGTTGGGGTCTCCTGGTTTATAACATTTATTCCACCATAAATTTTGCGGTGGCATTTGCAGGGTATGCTCTGAAGCATACATATGGATCAGTCCCATAAAAGATTCATCCACTTTCATATTTGTTTTCTTTGTCAGTAGACATTAACCTAAAGTTGGTACCAAGGCCGGTCAGTGACCACATGAATGTTGCAAGTCATGAATGAACCAACAAGGAGAGTCTATATGTGGCTGCTTGACCAGCTGGACAGAGCAGAAATAACCAAATTGCTGTCAAACAAGAGATTAACTTAAAACTAAAAGTTACAGGATAATATAGTCTTGATACATAGTTTGTAAATAAGGCAGGATTATTATGGTTGGCTAGCTTTCGTTTTATCATAGTTCTACTCAATTCAAAGTTGACTGCAGATGAAACAAAAACAACATTTCATCAGCACAAGAGGGTCTATAAGATCATGGACATTGCCACTTCAAAAAAAAAAAAAATTTATAAAATAAAATCCTTTCTACACAAGGCCTGAAATGTGTGGGGAAGGAGTTAGTCAATTACACCAACCCCTGTACTCAACTGGTACCTAGTTTAGCAACCCCAGTACTCAAATGGTACTTATTTTACCCCCAAAAGCTAGAAAGGCAAAGTCAACTTTGGCAGAATTTGAACTCAGAACGTAAAGATAGGCAAAATGCCTCCAAGCATTTTGACTGGCATGCTAACAATTCTGCCAGCTCACCACCTTCTGAAATAAAGTAATAATAATAACAAGAGCACTCAGAGATTGCAAACCTCCACCAAGGCAGCACCAACGTCCTCTCAACGATTAGCCAGAGATGATTTTTAAAATGAGAATATCTTAAATAAACTCAACTGCTCTTACAAATGAGAAAACTAAAAACGAACCCTCAAAACGAACTCTCAAAAATTAAGTAAAAAAAAAAAAAAAAAAAAAAAAAAAACGGAAAAATAATCCATAATCCTTGTCCTGTACTGGATCAATCCCAGAATCTAATCAATTCGTGCCAGTCACGAGGCGAAACATCCCTGAAAGTTTCATCCAAATCCATCCTACAGTTCTTGAGATATCGTGTCCACAGACAAACAAATACGACTGAAAACAATACCTCCGCCTTAGCGCAGGTAATAATAATAATGATCTTTTCTACTATAGGCACAGGGCCTGTATTTCTTGGGGGGGGGGGGCTAGTCAATTACAATCATGAAGTAAAATAATAATAATAATAATAACAACAATAATAACCAAATTCAAGAGGATTTTCTTTATCTTTTACTTCTTTCAGCCATTGGAATGTGACCATGCTGTGGCACTTCCTTGAAGAGTTTAGTTGAACAAATCGACTACAGAACATATTTTTAAGTCAGGATACTTACTCTATTGGTCTTTTTTGCCAAATTGCTATCTTATGGAGACATAAACAAACCAACCTCAGTTATCAAATAGCAGAGTGGAAGGGATCAAACAGATGCAAAAAAAAAACATTAACTGACACACACACATAAATAAATAAATATATATACGAAACTCAGCTTGTGAAGACTTGTTGGGGCAAGCAAAAGCGAAATCGTGATGGCCCCTGTGCCCGCGGCATGTGTAAGGACTTTCGAGTGAGATCGTTGCCAGTGCCCCTGGACTGGCTCTTGTGCGGGTGGCACATAAAATACACCATTTTGAGCATGGCCATTGCCAGTACCGCCTGACTGGCCTTCATGCCAGTGGCACGTAAAAAGCACCCACTACACTCTCTGAGTGGTTGGCATTAGAAAGGGCATCCAGCTGTAGAAACTCTGCCAAATCAGATTGGAGCCTGGTGTAGGCATCTGGTTTCACCAGTCCTCAGTCAAATCGTCCAACCCATGCTAGCATGGAAAGTGGACGTTAAACGATGATGATGATGATGAGACAGAAAGACACACAGACAGACAGAGAGCTTTCAATTTCCATTAACCATATACACTCACAAAGAATTGGTCAACCCAGGGCTACAGGAAAAGACGTATACCCAAAGCGCCACACAAGACCCCAAAATCTCATGGTTCCAAAGAAAACTTCTCAATTAAACACAAAAACACAAATAAAAAATGATAATGAATAAAACAACCCTCTCCACATTTATCTCACTCATCGAGACTTTACTTTAATCAAAATGCCACTGATAAATAGTCCTTGAAAAAAAATTTCTCTCGAAGGGGGTGGTACCTGGGGAATTACAGATCATTAGAATTATGGTAGTATTATTTTCTGGGAAGGAAGAAATCAATTGAAAAATAATTGTAGGTCAATTAGGCTGGGGAAGGTCAGTTGAGATCAATCTATTTTGTATTTGTTAGCTGCTTTGCCTGCCAGCTTGCGTCTGCTATCTTTCTATCTTTATATTTATTCATTGGTGGAAGCCAATGATAAATGAACACTAGGGACTTTTGAAATTATAAACAAATCATATAAAACGCATACATATATATATATATACACACACACATACATATATCTATATATATATATATATATATATATATATATATATATATATATATATACATACACACACACACACACACACATACATATACCTATATATACTCTTATTCTTTACTCTTTTACTTGTTTCAGTCATTTGACTGTGGCCATGCTGGAGCACCACCTTTAGTCGAGAAAATCGACCCCAGGACTTATTCTTTGGATGCCTAGTACTTATTCTATCGGTCCCTTTTGCCGAACCGCTAAGTTACGGGGGGACATAAACACACCACCATCGGTTCACACACACTTACATATACTTATATATATATATATATATGTATATATATATACATACAGATAAACAGTTGGGAAGTAATGCTTATGCATCATGTATGTGTGTGTGATTCATTTGTTTTTTTTTTTATTTTATTGGTTCTTTTCTACTATCCTGCAAAGTTGCAGGGATGAAAACAAAACTACAATGGTTTTTCAAGCAGTGAGACAGACGCACACAAATATGAAAGGCCAAGTCACTCACAAAGCACGGAATCAAAAGTCATGGTCGTGAACTTCTTAACCATACAACTATGCCAGTGCCAATTTATATATATGTGTGTGTGTGTGTGTGTGTGTGTTATAAAATTATATATATAAATAAATAAATAAATAAATGGATTGGAGCCTGGTGTTGCCATCCGGTTTCACCAGTCCTCAGTCAAATCGTCCAACCCATGCTAGCATGGAAAGCGGACGTTAAACGACGATGATGATGATGATGATATATATATAATCATCATCGTTGTTTAACATCCGCTTTCCATGCTAGCATGGGTTGGACGATTTGACTGAGGACTGGTGAAACCAGATGGCTACACCAGGCTCCAATATATATATATATATATATATATATATATATATATATATATATATATATATATATATATATATATATATATATATATAGGTATATATATACATATATATACACATACATACACAACACCACACACACATTTACAATTACATTTATATATAGTATAAAATTTCATTTAATCTACCAAGTTCTGAACCCAGATTATTTCCAGTAAACCAAAAAACAGTGAATTGTATTTTTAGCTGTGAATCTCACTTACTTCCATTTTACTTGGTTTTCAACTCAACAGAGATGAAGAAAGAACAGAAGAAAGAGAAAGAGAAAAAGAGAAGGGAGAGAGAGAATGATAGAACCAATGAACGTTAGTATATCTCCCAATGAATTACATTGAGGCTAACTTTTCCAAATAAATCCCTTAACACTTTAACATTTAAATCAACCATATCCGGCCAAAATATTCTACCTGTCTTATGTTCAAACTGGCCTGATCTGGCCTCTCACACCAATCCTACATGATTATTCTAAAAATAAACAATCACAACAAAATCTCAAAGGTACAAGATAATGCATGATTAATTCAAAATAATGTGAATAAATAAGCATTACATTTGACAGAATGCTAAAGGGTTAACTTTTAATCACCAGAATAAAAGACTATTTCTCTGATGAAGAAACATTTAAAAGTTTTAATTTGTATTTGTTTTTTGTTTTTTCTTTCTTTTTTTTTTCTACAAGTTTTAGTCCTGTCTTCAATCTTTCAGACTGCTCATCTAGTGAGTGAGTCAGTGAGCCAAAAGTACATATTATCAAGTGGAGACAAAACCTGTTGATTCCTATACTGAAAAGAAGATAATAAAACCTCTGAACATAAGAGATTGGAATGTACATCGTTATACCATGATGATTATCATTTGAAAGTTTATTGTTTTATGTAGGGCACGGGTAGGTAGGGGCCTCATTATTTGTCATGGTCACTGACATCAGGCACACAAGAGAACAGAAAAAACTGTCAATCTCTGGTGTTGTGAGGAGGGTTTTTTTAATGTTTTTACTTTAACATTTTAGCTGCATTTCCTCCCCATCTGTTAATTTTAATAGATAAATACAAATATATTTAGACATACACACACACACACACACACACACACACATATGCATACACACACATGTATATACATATATATATACATACATATACACATATATACATACATACATACACACATGCAGACATCATACATACACATATATATTCGCACAGATTGGAGCCTGGTGCTGCCATCCGGTTTCACCAGTCCTCAGTCAAATCGTCCAACCCATGCTAGCATGGAAAGCGGATGTTAAACGATGATGATGATATACATACATATATCCACACATATATGTATGTAAGTATGTATCTATATTATCATCATCATCATCATCGTTTAATGTCCACCTTCCATGCTAGCATAAAATCAAGAAGTATGAGGTGAATATATTTCACCAGTTGATATCCATAGGGTGACAGCTGTTTCACTGCCAACATCATGCAAAAATAATCTATTTCTGTGTATAAATTTATTTTACATGTCTGCAATTGTGTTTATGTTACAAATTGCATAGTACTATTGTACATTTTACAAACAATTGCAGTTAACAGAAGGCTAGCTCTTCAGATCAACAGAATACACATAAAACAAAAACCAAAAAAAGTGGAGGGAAGGATACATATAGTTCTGAAGTGTATTATGTTGTTTTTAACATGTCTACAAAAGGATTTTTCCCAGATAAAAAAAAAACAAAAAAAACAGCATCTGACTTTGCAACAAGACAAATTCACATGTTAAACATGTTATACAGAATAAGATTTTACTCTAGATAAGCTTCTACTGTATAATTCAAATTTCGTTCTGCTTAGTGGTGCTACAGAAAACTAGTGTATACTTTATACATTATCTCCATAGACTTCAGACAAAAGGATTCGATCTTATTTAAGAAGTGACATGAGTATGTGACGCGGACAAGCTGCAACAACAGTGAAATACATATGTCACTCTCACAGTTGCTTTGGGGATGATTTTATTTCACCTAGCTCTGAAGCAAATTGTTTTCTAATATAAATATAAAGGAATTTTCCCCCAATGAAAAACAACAGGTTCACGCTTTTCAACAACACATGTTAAGTATGCTATATATATATATACAGAATAAGATGCGTTTAATTATTGCGATACTAATAACTTAGTGTAGAACTCAATATACAATGCATCAGAATGAGGTATTGAGTACAGAGTGATAAGAAAATGAGATGACAAAGGAATAAACAATTATTTTACGAACTTCATTAGCTTACAGCAGAGTGCTTGAGCAACACCTTATAGCTTAATTTGAGCCTCAAGGTGTTATTCAGGCACTCAACTATGAGTTCACTGCATCTTATAATAGCAGAAACTTTTGTAAGCTGATGAAGTTTATAAGATAATCGTTTATTCCTTTGTCATCACATTTTTTTAAATTTGAGTGGCTGTGTGTTAAGTAGCTTGCTTACCAACCACATGGTCCTGGGTTCAGTCCCACTGCGTGGCATCTTGGGCAAGTGTCTTCCACTATAGCCTCAGGCCGACCAAAGCCTTGTGAGTGGATTTGGTAGACGGAAACTGAAAGAAGCCCGTCGTATATATGTATATATATATATATGTATGTGTTTGTGTGTCTGTGTTTGTCCCTCCCAACATCGCTTGACAACCGATGCTGGTGTGTTTATGTTCCCGTAACTTAGCGGTTCGGCAAAAGAGACTGATAGAATAAGTACTAAGCTTCTAAAGAATAAGTCCTGGGGTCGATTTGTTTGACTAAAGGCGGTGCTCCAGCATAGCCACAGCCAAAAGACTGAAATGTGTAAAAGAGTGTGTGTGTGTGTGTGTATGGAAGAGTAAGCCCAGGGAGACAGGGGACGAGGTGAGTAAGCATGATCTTCAAACATTGGGCCTCAAGGAAGCGATGACAACTGACCAAGACCTCTGGCGATATGCCATGCTTGAGAAGTCTCGTCAAACCAAGTGAAATTGTAGTCACAGCCAATGCTGGTATCATGTAACTAACACATAAAAGCACCTGTGACAGTAGAGCATAAAAAGTACCCGTTAAACTCTTGGAATGGTTGGTGCTAGGAAGGGCATCCAGCTGTAGAAACCATGCCAAATCAGACTGGAACTTGGTGCAACTCTCCAGTCTACCAGTTTCAGTCAAACCGTGTAACCCATGCCAGCATGGAAAGCAGACGCTAAATGATGATGATGATATAAGCCTTTCTACACTCATTCATGTATACCTGTAGCAAGACCTAAATATAACATTATTTACTGTATGTAATCTGGGTTTGTTTTGTTTTTTTAAATAGATACACCGTATCTTAGGTGACAGACATAATCTGTCGCTCAGTTAAACACCACCACCTCTTGGTATTTAGCAGTGTCCACTCAGTAGCAAGCATTTGAGCTAGATCTCTGCTTTGAGGATAACTTACATCTCATTAGTCTCAAAGGCCTTAAAAAGAAGTCATGGACACACCCCTTCCTGAAAAAAAAAATCCATACAGAAAATTTTCTACGACAGGAAGGGCATCTGGCAGAGTAGTTGGGAGAAGCGGACGTTTGGGCGCTCCATATGTGTCCACACCAGCATCGGTGTCTATCGGGCGTGGGCAACTTTTACGAGAAGTGGGCCGCATGAGGCATGATTTATCATCAGGCGGACCGCACAACTGAAAAAATCCACGGTAATTTTTCGTTAGACGTGCCATATAGAAAGTTTTGCGAACTGCAGTTTGCCCATGATTGGTATGCGTGTGTGTGTGTGTGTGTGTATGTATGTATGTATGTATGCATGTGTATATATATATATATATATATATATATATATATAAAATTGTAAAACAAGGGCGAGAAATTATAAGGATCTTTTAGACGTTTGTTAAGTTTTTGTAAATTTTCCTTTTGTTGTGTTTTTGTTAAATTTTTTAAAGATATATATCTATATATATATATATAATCATAAATATATAGGGATTGACAGTAACCTGCTTCTCCAACATACTACCCGGCAAAATTGTTAATTATTAATTTTATTACTAATTGACGATTCCCTGCCCTGCATATCTATATCTATATATATATATATATACATATATATACACACATACATATACACACACATACATACATATATACACACACACATATATATACACACATACATACACACACACACACACACACACACACACACACATACATACATATATATATATATATATATATATATATATATATATATATATATATATATATATATATATATATATATAACACTAAATAAAGAACACACATACCAACATGTTATCTAGAGAAATTCATACACACACACACACAAATGCACGCGCAACGTTAAAACATCCACATTCAAACATGTGTAACTGGCAGACAAACTATATAACCTACACACATGTATACACAACTGGAACAGAGCTTTAATTACACAACTCCACTGGCTAACACTTGCACAGACACCATTACAAGAGACATTGGCGGAGGCTAAGAGTAGGCCGTGGGAGAGGGAAACAGAAAGGGAATAATAAATATATATAAAGAAAAAACAAGGAGACTCGTAAAAAGTAGGTTACCATGTGAACAATAATGGATAGACTCGAAAATAATGTAGGAAAAGAAAATAAATAAATAAAAAAAAAACGAAAACAACAAGGACCACCAATAGAATTTTATGTAGTTAGAAAGAGAAAATTAGATAAATCGGAAAGAAACTAGTTGCAAGAGGTTTTTATAAGCTGGCGGTTATTACGAATTGAGGCAATGGTAAACATTAAGTGATAGAGAGAGAGAGACATAGTGTGTGAATGAGAGAGATATAGAGAGATAGAGGGAGAGAGATGGGGAGGAATAAACAGAGAGAGAGAGAGAGAGAGAATAGAGCTGTCAGCTTAGTTGGCATTCAACATAGGTTCTGTTCCATACCAGTGTGTATTTTAAAAAGTCCACACTTACAGATGAGTGTGCGTATATATGTTTGTATGAACATATATATATATATATAGATAGATTATTACGGTAATCTTCAAGTTTAGGGGGATAAAAAAAATAAATAAAAATATTCAAGGGAAGTAACTGAACGTCTTACCAGTATTCTCCGTACATCTCTGTTTATAAATAAATCACACACTTGATTTGATTGACGTTAGGGTTAGGGTTAGGATTAGGGTGTAATTTATTTATAAACAGCTAGAAGAAAACGGATAATACTGGTAAGACGTTCAGTTACTTCCCTTGAATATTTTTATTTATTTTTTTTATCACCCTAAACTTGAAGATTACCGATTATTACTATATAGACAGACAGACAGATGATAAAGAATTGTTTAGCATGTAATTATGCATGGAAATATATGTGTATGTGAGGGAGAGAGAGAGAGGGTACATGTGTATAAGTAAGTACAGGTATACACAGATACGTGAGCAGGTGCGCGCACAACAAATTGTTGCATGTGTGTGCGCGTAAATATAAGCGGGTAATTTTGTTACAAACAGTACCGAACCGAACAGGATGATTTGCGATGTTATATTAGCGAGGAAGGAGTGACGTAGTGGAGGAGGGAGTTCGCCTTTGACACCATTCCTAAAAGACATTATAAAAATAAATACTAATAGTATATAGTATTTTAACCCCTACCCACTCAGACATACATGAGCTTCTTGTTACCCGCTCCGTCCCGTTGACTTTGAACCTCACAAGTATTTCTTTTGTAGTTGTTTGTGTGTGTGTGTGTGTGTGTGTGTGTTGACATGATTGTATGTATGTGTTTAGCAATGCGATTTTTTTTTTTTTACACACACGAAGTTCAAGTCAACTTTTACGAAGTCGGCGGTAGGGTATTTGAAATAAACAACCGTTGTATAAATAAAACCAAACCAATAAATAAATAAATAAATAAATAAAATTATATATCGTGATTAAATGACATTGTAGTATTTTAATTGAGAGTAACTACTAATTCTTCAGAGGGCGGGGGGACCAATAAGAAAAGATGAAAACAGACATTCTAACAATAGAAAAAAAATTGTTTAGCCCCAGGTCAGCACAGATCAATCCGACCTATGGATCGACATTCCAGCCGTGGCGAACAAGTATTATTATTATTATTATTATTATTTATATATATATATTTTTTGTAGATATAAGGCGCAGGCGTGGCTGTGTGGTAAGAAGTTTTCTTCCCAACCACATGGTTCCGGGTTCAGTCCCACTGCGTGGCACCTTGGGCAAGTGTCTTCTACTATAGCCTCGGGCCGACCAAAGCCTTGTGAGTGGATTTGGTAGACGGAAACTGAAAGAAGCCCGTCGTATATATGTATATATATATGTATGTGTATGTCTGTGTGTGTGTTTGTCCTCCCCAACATCGCTTGACAACCGATGCTGGTGTGTTTACGTCCCCGTAACTTAGCGGTTCGGCAAAAGAGACCGCTAGAATAAGTACTAGGCTTCTAAAGAATAAGTCCTGGGGTCGATTTGCTCGACTAAATGGCGGTGCTCCAGCATGGCCACAGTCAAATGACTGAAACAAGTAAAAGAGTAAACAGTAAACAGAGTATAATGTATCAAATATCACATTATCCGATCCTTCGAAAAACGATAACATGTTTGAAGACTGGGCTGTTATTTCTAGCAGATCGAGCGAGCTTGTAGAGGATCCCTCGAACAGGTAGAACGAATGCGGGATGTGAAGGTGTACAGACTATATGCGAAAACACGTAATGGTATTATTATGTGTAGTTGGTACAAGTTGGTGGTGATGGTAACTGCCAATATACGAAGAATGTTGCAGTAACAGTAGTTTTCGTGAAGTTTAGCTGAGTGGCGCCACGACGATTCAGACACTGAACTTTTTCTTCCTCTCACACTTAAAATTCTTTTATAAATCCCACATCCATGCGTGAGAGAGAAAAACATTAGCATGTACCACACACACACACACACTCTCTCTCTCTCTCTCTCTCTCTATATATATATATATATAGTTCTAACGTCCTGTACCCTGATATGCATATATATATACACATGTAGATGTAAGTATGTACATATATGTGTGTATACATGTATATATATTCTTTCTATCATATATATATATATATATATATATATATATATATATATATATAATTAACGGTAAGGAAAAACAACTACGATCAGATGATATGGTTATAGCAGGAACACAATTATAAACAAAATTTACCATCTTTGGTAAGTATGCAGCGCTCACGGAACACATACAGGATATACGACCCTGATATATATATATATATATATATGTATGTATACTAGCGCTCACGATCTGTATAACGAATTCAGTATACATAGGCACACAGACACAAACACACATACATACATGTGTATGAACATCAGACCAGACTGTAATGAGGTCTGGCAGAGTCTGGGTGTGTGGCATTGACTCGGGTCAGCTTGTCTTTACTCGTTGTAGACTGTCACTAGGTTTTTCTCAGAGAAATAGTTCCAAATAGCTTCCTAGCATGCTAAGTGGGAGTGATTTGTGTGCTTGTCTACACCCATGTAATATATGTTAACGGTGTATGTTCAAAAGAACCAAAGTGTATAATGATTCCTTTGGGTCTATTAATACTCTTTCGGTCAGTCAAATAGGGAGCGTCTAGTGGTCAGCCGACCTGCTAGAAATAGCAGACAAATCGCCTTCAATTCATACGCTACAGCTTTCAATAAGGAAAGACACTGGATAAATGTAATCCTATATACCCCTAAGTCGATTGGATGATCGCAAATGGACAATCGGAATTGATTTGGGTTAGGGTTAAACAATAGACGTTCGAGTAAATAAGATATCCATCTTCTTAAGAAATAAATATCGTAGTTATCACACTGTACCACCAAGCTGAACCAACGTACTCTCTGGCACAAGCATTACTCAATTATTTTTTTAAACTTCAGGCTATTCCTGCATAATACTACTTCAAATAATTCTCATTCTAATACTGAGTCTGATTTATAAAATTTGAAAATAAATGACAGCTAAATTTTAAATCATGATGCTCAAAGGACAAAATTGTTAGCAAAATGTCTTAAATGAGTGACACACGACACACATACACGTGTATGTGCGTATGTATATAAATATATATATATATATATATATATATATATATATATATATATATATATACACAAGATATATAAGGTTATATATTAGAAAAAATTTCTCCTTGGATGAAAGGTATGTATGTATACATATATAGATGAAGTACGAGTGTGGTACTATGTAAATGTAAAGGATTTAGTGATTAGAAAGGAATGTGTATAATCCGGTGAATTTGTAGAAAGATGTGGAATGTTAACCTATAGAAAGGTTCAGAGTAATTGTGTTGAAAAAGCAACTGGGCACACAAAAGAGGCAAAGAATGTGTGCAGCAATGACAGATGTGTTATTAGAATAGACATGAAATGCTTAATGGATGATATGCATGCTGGATAAAAAAGAAACAGCATAAGATTTTGGTAGAATTTACCTGTTGTAGAGGTAGTTTTTAAAAGAAATATCTAGTTAGGTCAGACATGGAAAAAGAAAAAACACAGGCTTCTAAATGAAGTCACAAGATTGAGACATATTTGAAAGACATCAACATTAAGGAAGATACAGTCTAAAGAGGGCTTTTACTCTAGGTTGAGAGTTTTTCAAAGATCCATCTATCGTAGTTCTTCTTCAAGTGGCCACAACCAAAAGGCATTTTACTATGCCAAGCTGTATGGTCTTCATCCTCTATTACGGTGCGAAAGTCTCAAAAATATAATATCTGACAGGATTTGGTGTTTAGCACAATAGCAGTGGCCAGCAAAACCTGCCCTACCTTGAGCAACAATAGTGGAATGATGAGTGAAATGGACTCATAAGTCTTCTTTTAGGCCTAAGGATTACACCATGATATGTTTTGAGCCTTCATGAGAAACCGGAGACAGTTAACATCATAGGATCATTTTGAATTAAATGGATTAAATATTTGATGTCACCATCATCATCGTTTAACGTCTGTTTTCCATGCTGGCATGGGTGGGACGGTTTAATGAGCTGGCCAGGCAGAAGCCTGCACCAGACTTCTGTAACTGTTTTGGAATGATTTTTACAGTTGGACGCCCTACCTAACACCAACCACTCAGCAGAGTGGACTTACTACTTTTTACATGGTACAAGCACAGGCAAGGTCAGTTTTGGCAAGGTTTTTACAACTAAATGCCCTTGCAAACACCAACCACTTTACAGTGTGGACTGGATGCTTTTTAAGTGGCACCTGCACTGAAAGGGTCACCAAGTAACTTGCAGGACAAAATTCTTTCATATAGTAATGGATTTTGAATACAAACATTGTAGATCTAAAGGTGGGATGATCCACAAGATCAGGGGTTCTCAAATATTTTTTATCTATGGACCTCTTTGATTACTATTCTATTCTGGTGGGCCCCCAAAGCTATTCAATGTTTAAAAACTAGTTTTATGGATACTTTTTTCAAAATTCCTATTCCATTTTTCACACATTAACTTGTTTAGGTCGAACCATGTAAAATGTTAGAGAAAGAAACCTAGCTGTTCCTTGCAATACATACCAATATATCTAAAGCAGAAGTTTTCCATAGACCCTTAAAATACTATTGTGGATCCCCAGTTTACTATTTTGTTGCATGAACCCCACTAAAATTCTTATACGGATTCTCAGAGATCATATGGATGTTGAGAACCACTGCACTAGATAATCAAGAAAGTTCATTTTTGCCGTTTTTGAATTTCCCCCCAAAACAAGCCAAATATTCTACAGCAAACCAAGCGAACAGCTATACAATCAAACAACAGGCAGGGTAAGCAGCCAAAATATCCCTCAAGTTACTTCCTACTGCTTTAAAAAAAGGGATACATTGGATAATCTAGTCCTAAGACAAGATTGCTCATGAATGGAGAACTTTGGATCATGGATCAACCCAGTCATAGTTGACTTGAGGTTCAACAACAACATTCTGAAGATGTCAGCATCTGAACAACCACCAAACTTTTCAGCTAGATCAACCACAATAGTAAATGGAGTTTATGAGACAACCTCAAAGATTTCATTACCAAAAACCAATTCCCTAAGGAGCAGCACTTTTTGCATTTGACTATGGGCTGGTTTCAGCTTACTTTTCACACCAGCATCTGTTTTTGAGCCCTGTATCTATTGATGAAGATGTTTATAAGATGCAAGAGTTTTATAGTAGGTTTATTTAGTCACCGTTAATGTTTAAGTGAAGTCAAGTGGTTGATGATGTTAGGTAAGTGGGGTTTGCTCCCTTTAGTAGATTCAAAACAGGAGAGAGATTGATAACAACCGAGATCTGAAGCATCTCAAAATGTATTTTGAACTGATTACAAGATTAACGAGAAATATCACACAAACACATGATTTAACTATTTAGCATATAGATTACTCTGTCAAATGCAATGCTTACTGATTCACACTGCTTTGAATTAATCTTGTAGCTTTGAGATTTTGAAGATATGATTGATTATTTTTAGAATGACAGTGTAGGATAGGTATAAGAGACTGGATCGGACCTGTTTCAACATAAAACAGGTAGAATATTTGGGCCGGATGTGGTCAGTTTAAATGCAAAAGGGTTAACCTCTATGTAGTGCAACTCTTCTACACAGAAAATACATACATATATATATATATATATATATATATATATACATACATACACACATACACAAGAGTAATGTGCTTTATAGTCTGTTTGTGATAAATACATCGACCTTAGATGCAAATTTGTGTGGATGTTTTATGCTCCACTCTACATACATATGTTTGTGCATGTTATGTCATTGTGTGTGTGTGTGTGTGTGCATTGTGATAGTATGAATTGGCAGTTTACTAGTGATGTAATGGCTAGGATGATTGCTGAAAAATGTATGAGATGCATCACACAATTCTGAATATAGCTTTCTTTAGATTATAATGTTCATAATATTCACCAACATCATCATCATCAATTAGCATCTGAATGAAACTGGTAAGCTGAGGAGCTGCACTAGGTTCCAATCTGATTTGTCATGGTTTCTATGACTGGGTGCTCTTCCTAATGCCAACCACTCAAAGAGTGTAATGGATGCTTTTTATGTGCCCCAGTTAATACTAGATCGAGTCCATGCTGGTACAGTGTCTTCAAGGTTATAACTGATTATTTCTAGTACCTATTTTATCAACTTCTGTAGGATGAAAAGCTACATCAAGTAAGACAGGAAGGTGAACTCAGAACACAAAATGAAATCAAATACATAATTTTTGTCATACTCTTTACCAATTCTGGTTTAATGGATATTAATTATGTTAAAGAATTTCATATTCCATATCATCATTGTATTTACATTCCCTTTTTTTTTTTCCATGGTGGTAGCGTTGGATAAAATCTTGTATCAGTATTTTACAAATAGATTCCCTTCCTGATAGTAACTTTTACTTGTTTTTCAGGTACTGTAGTCTTCATCTTTGCATATCAAAATCACCAATTTGTTAGACCTTCTGTGTATATATACATAAACATCGTTACTGCTGTGCAAGTAATGTCAATGCAAAAATACATGTAGACACATGCACACACATACATTAATGGCAAGTATCCATACAGTTTCCATCAACCAAATTTCACTAACAAGGAATCGGTGAACCTAGTGCCTATATTAAAAGACACCTACCAAAACACAACACAGTGGGAATGAATCCAAAAAACACAAAGTTGCAAATGAACTTCTGAACATCACAGGTATGCTTGCATCTTAAATGTATACACGTAACTACATACCTACAGTCCGTGAGATATATCTACCATCCAATCCATGCCAGCATGGAAAATATGATAATGGTATATATATATATATATATATATATATATATATATATATATATATATATAGTCAATTCAAATAAACAAAAAAAAATGAATGTTAGGACGCGCACAAAAAATGTATTAGCTTGACACTTGGTGAAAGGAAAGAGTTAGACGTTTCGAGCCTAGCTCTTCATCTGAAAGGAGAACGGAAAAGTCCAAAGAAGGAAAAGAAGTCGCCAACAGCACACGTGTAGTTATATTGTAGTTACACACACACATTCATATATGTATATATATATTTCACTTAGGCATTGCAAGACTAATAACTTGATGTATAACCCAATAAACATATGCTTCAGAACGAAGTGTTAGACGAGTATAGAGTGGTAATAGGACAACAAGGTGCTACTCAAGCACTCAACTGAGTTCCGCTGCATCTTGAGCATTATCAACGTAATTAACAATTAATTGCATATGAAAATGAAAAACTATCCTAACAGATTTAATTCTCTGTGTGCTTATCTCTGCTGTTTGCCCACCTCCCACAATCACACACATTTGCAAGCCAACGAAGAAATGTCAATATGGTTACTTGACCTGCCAGAAATAGCAACTAAACCTTCCTGAAGTTACACTGTGCCATCATAAAGAAAGAAAAAGGAAGGCCTCACTGGAAAATGTAAATAAGTTATATGGCAGCAAAACAGGAAAAAATACAAGATGGTCACTGTTTGAATTTTTTTTTCATAGATCTCATAGATCAGAGCTGATCTCACCCAACAACTATATACATTCATAACATTTCACTGATATTCATAACATTAGCCATGACTGCCTTAAACAGTCTCCCTCAACAGATATCATCCTCAACCATCCCAGTAGGTAGGTACATAGGTATGCAGGTGCCACTTGTGTAAGGGTGTTGGCTGAAAGAATTTTTTCTCTAAGCATATCCACCTCATACATATTTGGAATTATGTCTAAGGAACTTAACAACAGAATGTGTTAGTGTGTGTGTGTGTGTGTGTGCGTATATATGTGTGTGTATGTATCTAATAAGATGCTTGTCAGTAACTATCGCTTCATATATATATATATATATATACATTCATGAGGGGGTGTTGAAAAGTTCCTGACTTTGAGTAAAAGAAAATACAAGAGGATCAGTTAATTATGATTTTATTCAACATATTCCCTTCTCAGATTCACAAACTTATTGCAGCAGTCCTTCAGTTTTTCTAAGCCCTGTAAAAGAACTCAGAAGGTTGGGCCTCCAACCAGGCTTTTCACAATGCCCTTAAAGTCAAGAACTTTTCAGCATCCTCTTATATATAAAGAGAAGAGGGTTTGTGTTATTGCTACTCTATATACTAAAGAAAAAAACTATAATAATGCAGTATTACCTGTTCAAAAAGCTAGAGAAAAGGATAGATATGTGCATATGTGTGCACGTATCCTCACTGTCATTTTACAGTTGCACTTACATGCACACACACAGGTAGATATGCATTAAATGAAAACAAACACTCCATAGATTATGGAAGTTTTATATATGTAACAACTCTGATTCCAAGTAGACATTGATTTACAAGTATAAAACTTCAAGTAAATGCAAAAGTTGAGCTGTTAATAGCCACATACACACACACACTTTGGAGCAAGGTTTTTTCCTTGAGTAAATACATAAGATATATATATATATATATATATATATATATATATATATATATATATACATATACATATATATATATGTAAGTAATGATACACAGCTGTATATTTTATTCATAAGTGTGTAGTCAACAGTCCAACCCATGTATATATGTGTATGTGTGTCAGCTAATGTTTACATTCTCTGTGCTTTGCATGAAAAAACCACTGCTGTGCTACCAAGTTGAGAAGTTTTTTGTCATTTCATTATTTCAACTTCAACAAATTGTGTGCTGGCTCTGTGTTATTGTTAACATGCAGAATAAGTGATCCCTTATTTGAGAAACAAGGGTAAGCAACAGGAAAGGTATCCAGCTGTAAAACAATGCCTCGATAATATATATTTATTTGATTGATGCTGGTAACAAAAACAGACATAAAAAAGCAAACAAATGACACACATACACACACAGATATATGGATAGCATATTTGGCCTTGACATTTATTTTATTCATATGGTGATGTTTCCTTTTTAAGATAGCAGGAAGTATAATTTGGCGGTAATTTAGCCAATTATATCTAAATTGAGCAGATCTACCATGAAAGTATTCCATTCATCTCTGTATTTATTAGGGAGGACTACATTCTCTAATATATCCTTCCATTTTGAAAGTTGAAGGATGTAATTTGTAGGAGTTCTGGCCACTACATTTAATGGGTCAATTTACTGTATAGAGGCTCCCTTACTTGTTTAGCACCAGAGTAGTTCTGATTGATTGGACTTGTGATAAAATGCATTCAAACCATGACCATCCAGTCTTGTTATCCAATGTTCTTTAATTTCTAAAATTATAGAGCATGTGATCAAAATCTGATTTGGTTGCTATTTCTAGAATTTCAAGCAGCCATACAGAGACGTGACAGAGGTACTTCTAGGTGCAACAGTTTAGCTCAAGGTTAGATGTGATCAGACAGATGTTATGATAAAAAGCGTTGAGTATCTCAAAATAAATATGGTAATGAAAGGGTTAAACAACCACTTAGTCCTTTTTAAGACAGTAAGGTAAACACACACACACACACACAAAGATATGTGGACACATCTGATCAAAAGTCTATTCAATCAGAGCTCACCTTAAAATATCACTTACTGCCATCTGAGAAATACTACAGTTGCAATCAAGCTCAGCTGAGTGGACACATAAGTGGTTTCTCCAGACAGGTGTATGTTAGAGTAGTGTTTCTTAAAGTGGGGTCCAAGAAAAATTTCTAGGGTTCCACAAGATAAGAGGTCTTTTAATAAAATTTAATAAAAAAAATTATCTTATTAAAAAAATATTCACCATTTCAAAGTAACATTATGTATTCTTTTTATATGAATAAATTCATTCACAAAAGCAATTTTTGTTTCATTTAATATTGTAACTCTTTTGATCCCAAGCCGTTTGAGACCTCCCTTGATTCTATCATATAAACATAAAAACTTCCTGGTTTACAATGATTTAAATTAAGAACCTTCCCTCAAAATTTCATTTTAATTTATGTACCAAACTTCAGCTTAATAATGACAAAATTATCTTATTATATTCTTCATATTTTCAAAATTGAAACTAAAGCACTGCATTTCAACAGAAATATGGTAATGAGTGTTAAAGTTAATGTTTTAAGGATTGTACCTAAAATATAGATATGGTTTCCATAACTTCTGGAGAATTATATAAGAGTTTCCATAAAATAAGTTTAGGAACATGTTTATATATTAGATCAGTATGATGCCTACAGATCTTCACAGTTACCTCCCAAAGAGATGCCTACAGATCTTCACAGTTACCTCCTAACAAGATGCCTACAGATCTTCACAGTTACCTCCTAACAAGATGCCTACAGATCTTCACAGTTACCTCCTAACAAGATGCCTACAGATCTTCACAGTTACCTCCTAACAAAATGCCTACAGATCTTCACAGTTACCTCCTAACAAGATGCCTACAGATCTTCACAGTTACCTCCTAACAAAATGCCTACAGATCTTCACAGTTACCTCCTAACAAGATGCCTACAGATCTTCACAGTTACCTCCTAACAAGATGCCTACAGATCTTCACAGTTACCTAACGAGACAGAATTACAAGTGAGAATATTTTTAAGCAAGCATGGCTGTGTGGCTAGGAAGCTTGCTTAGTAACAACTTGGTCTTGGGTTCAGTCCCAGTGCACAGCACCTTAGGCAAATGCCTTCAACTTCAATCCTTAGCAGACCAATACCTTGCGAGTGAATTTGGGGGACAGAAACTTCATGGAAGCCTGTCATACATGTAGGTAGTATGTTTGTATGACTGTCCCACACACAAATACACACACTACTCGACAACTGGTGTCTTTTACTTATTTCAGTCATTGGGCTGCAGCAATGCAGAGCCACTGTCTTGAAGGGTTTAATTGAACAAATCAACCCCAGTACTTATTTTTAAGTCTAATCTGGTACTTATTCTATCAGTCACTTTTGCCAAACCTCTAAGCTACGGGGATGTAAACAATCCAATACCAGTTGTTAAACAGTGCAAAGGTGACAAACAAACATACAAATACATATGTTTATTAAATTCACAAACCACTGATCAACCTGAGGCTTTAGTAGGAGACATATAGCCACATAGTGGGACTGAACCTGAAACCACCTGGTTGCAAAGCAAGCTTCTTTATAACACAGCCAAACATGCACCTGTAATTTCATGATTACAATGGAATTGATATTTATTAATTACTGTTGTTAATCCATCAGTTTTTCTTGCTTTCTGTTGAGAAGTTTTTCACTTTGGTTTCATAAAATAAGAAGAGACTAGAAATGAATTCAAATGGAATAATAGATTTTGCTATTATACGAATACTTAATTTGAAGACAGAAATAGTGTTAGTAATTAAGCTAGACTTCTGAACAAAGGGAATTTTAAGACTGTCACCCTCTACTGGTGACAGAGTGAGGAAAATATGTAGTTGTCAAATGTCATTTAATGGATATTACATTTTAAGTCTCAAAGTTAGAACAGTTACATAATCATAATGGTGTGTAACTATGGAAAAAATATACAGGAATTTACTAAAAGAACTAGCACCCAGTACACAGTACACATCCAGCCATAGAAACCATGCCAGAATAGACAATGGAGCCTGGTGTGGCCCCAGGCTTTACCAGCTCCAGCTAAACTGTCCAACCTATACCAGCATGAAAAACGGACATTAAATGATGATGATGATGATAACAAACTAGCTGTTTTCTTTAATTGGCATATTATGCCAGTGTTTGCAACATAATTTTGGATTAAGGTTCTTACATAAAATTATGATGGAAGATTTTGATTTAATACTTTTAACATTTTAAATAGACATGTTCAGCCTCTCACACCTACCCTACAATGTCATTCTGAAAATAAACAATCATCAAAATCTCAAAGCTATGCGATAACACACGATTAATTCAAACCAGTGTGAATAAATAAGCATTACATTTGACAGAGTAATCTGAATGCTAAAGAGTTCGGGTTAGCTAATATGAACACTTAAAAACAGGCAGTTTTGTAAGTATAAAAAAAAAAAGTAGTTTTGTATGAAAGAAAACCCAGAAGCAGTTTCATATACATTGGTATCAAAAGAGTTAGTAATTTGTTTCCTAGATAAAGCTGAGCAAGCAAGACTGTCCACCCCCACCATCAAATAACAACAAAGTAATAGTTCTCCTGTACAAAGACATGTAATAGAAAAATTTGTAGGTTAACATAATTAAAGAGCACAGAGTAGATATAAAAAGCAAAGTAAGAGTCTGTGCAATGAAAATGTGAGAGATAGGTTGTGTACTAGTAAATTAAATATTTAATATATACAAGAGAGACAACTGTGCTGATATGAAAAGAGATTGGATATATATAGGAGTGAAAGAAGCTAATAGTGGTTGAAAATATATAGAAATTTAAATCTCGGAAGATGAAACAGAATGAACTTCAGAATGTTAGCTCTAATAGAATGGTGACAGACCAAAATTACAGAAAAAGCCATAATGCAAATATCAACGGGCATTAAAATGATGAACGACTGTTAGAGAAAGATTCCATTTCGCTAAAAACTAAACAAAGAAATGAGAATAGTGTCTATTTTAGTTGGACAACAACAAAAAAAAAAAAAGAAGAGAAATGTATTATGTCAAGGGGGGACAACAGAATAATTAGAACAAGTCAAGAGAGGTCTCTATGCAGTTAATTAACTAACTAGAAACAGCAGCCAAATTTCAAAAGAAAGAGCAACCATCATCTTCAGAAACAAAAGGACACATTGTGCTCTATACACACTGTTTAAATTTACACAGGATGCTCATATCTGGAATAGTTTTTATCATAGAACTACTCAGTATTGGGGCAGATCTGGGACAAAAGAAGAATGTAATAGATTAAACACATGTCCATAGAGTCAGTTAATCCAGCTGCCAAGATTCAAAGTGTGTATGTGTGTACATAATATGTATACATACATATATATATATATATATATATATATATATATATATATATATATATATATATATATATATATATTCATCATCTTTAAATGTCTGTTTTTCATGCTGGCATGAATTGGACAGTTTGATAGGAGTCGTAGCAGGGTCGATTGTCACTTTCGGAACAATTTCTACAGCTGCATGCCCTTCCTAACACCAACCACTTAACAGAATATAGTGGGTGTTTTTCATGTAGCACCAGTACCAGTGCTATTTACATGGCACCATCACTGACAGGGACACTGAGTAGCTTGCAAGAGAAAAAAGTCAAAAATCCCTCAACTGGAAGGTGGGAATAGTATTGAAGGTGTGTGGCTTTGTGCCAGTTAGGAGATTAAAGGTATACAGGGACACAGATAAGTGTCTTGCTGTAAGGTAGATACATGGATACTCCTGTTGGAGAACAAAGGAGAGCAAGCTGGAGAGTAAGATAAAGAGTGATAGTAAGAGAAAATGGCAAAGGTGAGTCAGGACAAACCCTGGGGGCGAAATTGGGCGTGGTGAGAAAAGGCGGGGTAATGGAAGTTTAGACTGAGTGAGAGAAATACAGGAGAGGCTCAAGAACTGGGGGGGGGGATCGGCAGTCGGCAGTAAATATGAGAACATTGCGAGTGATAGCAGATAAACAAGGTGTTAATGATGGAGAACACAGGAGAGAGAAGGTGTAGAAAGGAAATGATTGGTGGAGACAATTTGTGGGACGGGGTGGGAGAGGAGATAACGGGGGGAGGGGGAATGAAAGTGGTTTGGGGTGGGGTAAGGAAGACAACTGAGAAAACCAGGGGGTGGGGGTAGTATGTGCCTATTCTGTTATCAGGTGAGAAAAGTGATGGGTGCTAGAGGATGAAATGTGAGGTGGGGTGAGGAGAAAGATAGATGGGACAGAGAGGATAGGGGCATTGTTAACATCATAAAAATTTATAAACTTTGAGAAAATGTTAATTCTTTTTTTTGGCAACTAGATCTCAAAGTACATATAAAATTATAAATAATGATTTCAAATCTTAGCCCAACGTCAGTAATTTTAAGTGAAGTGCCCAGTGCTCAGCTGGTACTTCTTCTAACAACCCTATAAGGATAAAACACAAAGTCAACCTCGGTGGAATTCAAACTCAGAACGTAAGTAAATGTGGACGATACATTGTATAAAGCTATAATAATAGTATGTAAATATAGGGTTGTAAAACCCTTTTGGATAGAAAAGGTCAGAGATTATAGATGGGGCTCAAACTCACAACTGTAAATGTGGATTCAAGTCTTAAGGGTAGCATTCAACTGTTTTTCTATCTGAAGGGTTTTTTAACATGCTATTACGAGGGAGTGTTGAAAGGTTTCTGGCTTTAAGAGTACTGTGCAAGGCTTGGTTGGGGGCCCAACTTTCTGAGTTCTTTTACAGGGCTTAGAAAAACTGAAGGACAGAATACTTTGTATTTAAGTAGTTTCAACCCTGTCCCTAATAGCATCCTCTAATAATTAAACATGATAGTCACCAAATCCCTGAAAGAATCCTATCAACTAATGATACTAACATCAGCACTTCAAGCCAAATGAAGCTCAAACAGCTAGAAACAGCAGCTAATTCTGCAAATCACACGCTTTTACCATCTTAAAAAAAGTATTAACATTTCTGGATAATGCCTGAATGTCTGCATCAGAAAGTAAAACAAAATACCTAATGCGCTTAGAATGTCTTTAATCATAGGTCTGTCCAATTAGGGTTGACTTGCGATTCAACGAGAACACCAACTGACAATTAACTCAGTTTTAAAATAATTCCTGGTTCACCATTTGTTAGCACTGGACATTGTTTACATTGTTTTCTAGCCCAAGTGTACATATAGCTTGTCTTCTGTTCATTTAAGTAACATTTACGCCTGAGTGTTATCTCCCGCCAAAATAATGCCAAGTTCAGGCAATAAATTCTCCGTAATTATCTGCAATATTATTTTGCTGTGTAAATAACGTTTTGACTATGGACTGAAACTGAAGACATAACCCACTAGATGCAAAGCGTTTCCATAATTTATAAGACAACCAGATGGTACATATAAATGAAGTATTATATCTGTATCCATATATATATATATATAGGTATATACACACATACATAGATATATATACTTATATACATACATAGATATATATACCTATATACATACATAGATATATATACCTATATACATACATAGATATATATACCTATATACATGCATAGATATACATACATATATACATGCATATATATACACACATATATATATACACACGTACATGTATATACATATATATATACATACATATACATATACTTATATATATATATATATACATACATAAATATATATACATACATGTACATACATATACTTATATACATATATATACATACATACATATAAACATATATATACATACATATAAACTTATATATATACATACATATAAACTTATATATATACATACATATAAACTTATATATACATACGTATACATACATATAAACTTATTCTTAGGGGTGATGAGTAAAAAGTATAAACACACACACACACACACACACATATACATATATATATATATATATATATATATATATTTATATATATATATACACAGATGCATTTGTGAGTGTGCATATGTATTAATGTTTTCGCACATGTACCTATATGTATATATATATACATATATACGTATATGTACGGATATGTGTGTACGTGTGCATGTATGTATATGTGTGAATATATGCATGTGTTTGTGTATATATATGGAAATATGAATGCATATACACGTGTATATGTACATGTGCATACTAGCATACATACAAATTTTCTTAACTTTATTTATACATTATAAACAAGAATTACATTCTTACCTTATTTATATTTAAATCAAAAATTAAAAGAATACCATTTCAAAAGAAATTATGTATTTTATGGTTCCCTATTAACTTCTAACAATCTTAAATTTATCAAAATAACAGTGGAATTTTAACATGTACCTTAACTCAATTTCAATTCGAGGTAGAAGCTATTTCACTTCATTTACATCACTTAATGCTTTCAGACAGGGGAACCTTTATGCAGTCGTCTGACCGGTCATTTTTCAGTTTATGACCACAAAGCAAACAAGGTAAATTTGACACTATTCAGCAACCTTTACAATTCTCCGTAAATCTATGTATCATTCACAAAAATATACCTCAGTCTGCACTTTGTGGCTCCCAAAGAAAGTATGTGGAGCGGATCAAAAGACAAATATCTCACCATGTGTGGGACATCAAACAGTTTCCAACTCATCTATGAGAATTTGCTAGTACAGCAGTCATGAAAACAAAAACACATATGCAATTTTTTAATTGTATTAGACATTATCACCCTAAAATACAAATATTTTTCATCATCATCATCATCATCGTTTAACGTCCGCTTTCCATGCTAGCATGGGTTGGACGATTTGACTGAGAACTGGTGGAGCCCAAAGGCTACACCAGGCTCCAATCTGATTTGGCAGAGTTTCTACAGCTGGATGCCCTTCCTAACGCCAACCACTCTGAGAGTGTAGTAGGTGCTTTTACGTGTCACCCGCACGAAGGCCAGTCAGGCGATACTGGCAACGGCCACGCTCAAGATGGCGTATTTTATGTGCCACCCGCACAAGAGCCAGTCCAGGGACACTGGCAACGATCTCGCTCGAAAGTCCTTACACATGCTGCGGGCACAAGTGCCAGAAAGGCGTCAAATTTTAGTACTAACTCATATACTGATTTTTATTTCATAATAAATCAGGTAATGTTCACTTTCGTTTCATTAAAGTTTACTGCCGGTTGCCTTTCAACATCACCTTGTAATCTTCAACCGAAAGGGTACCTTCTTACTTTCACTTTGCGATCATAAACTGGAAGATTACCCATTCAACCATTTTGACGTAACAACCACATTTCCCTCAAACTTCACCCTAATCTTAAAGAAAAGACAGCACTGGATAATGCAGAGAGTATAGTCACAGCCTGAAATGTTTTTGATTACAGATCCAGATTGACCTTGGGTAAACAATAACCAAAAAATTATCCATATCTTCCAAAATATTATGAAAAAAGATGTGCAGGATGAATGCAGAATTTGGCATTTCTCATTAAATCTGTTTCCCATCTTCAAAAACACAATATCACTTTGGATTTCCAGATGGTGCAAATATATCGCAGCAGTTTGAATTTTTTTTCAAGGGTTAAGCAGTGTTGTGTAGTACGAAACAAAATTATACACATACAGACACAATCATAAGTATACATACACAGCTCTTTTTTGTAAACAAATACACGAAAAAGTAACGTATCATTTTACAAATATGCTAAAAACTAGGTTAATTCTAAGTAAAAGTCGATAAATACATAGAATATTAACAACGTTAACATAATATCCGTAACCCTTTCCAAAGGATTTAATAGAGCGGCTGCTGAACACTACACGCTGTTATATATATATATATATATATTATATATATATATATATATATATATATATATCTATACGTACACATGTGTGTATATATATATATATATATATATATATATATATATATATATATATACGTATGTACATAAACACAAACAGCTTCTGGTAAACAGAAATACATGAATCTGACGTATCACTTACAAATACAACAAAATCTAGGTTAATTCTAAGTAAAACTCCGTATAAATAACGTAGAACATCGACATCGTTAATATAATAAGCGTCAATCCAACTGCTTGCTACCAGTTACATCCATCCTAAGGGACCCTGGCAAGCTGGAAACAAATAACAAATGTACAGTTATATTTGTATATTAGTTGTTTCTTACTAACCATTTTATCATCATTTCGGTTGCCATCTACTTTCGTTTAGAACATAATTGGGGATCGAGATGTGCATGCATAATATATATATATATATATATATATATATATATATATATAGAAACATGCTTACATATATAAATACATATACACATGCATATATATATATATATATATATATATATATATATATATATATATATATATATAAACATGCTTACATATATAAATACATATACACGTGCATATCTCTCTCTATCTCTCTCTCTCTCTCTCTCTCTCTCTCTCTCTCTCTCTCTCTCTATA
>NC_142945.1:20579673-20582173 GCF_046866305.1 Octopus bimaculoides | reverse complement strand
CAACAAGAAGATGAAGATGCGCCGAAACTGGCAGCTGGAAGAAGTTTGTCTTCTTGTACACGCATGGAACCTGGCCAAACGATCACCAGCAAATGATCTAATAGCCGAAAGCCTGGATAGGTACAATTTCCACAGGTCAATGGCCCAAATTGATCGAAAGAAACTGGAGCTCATTCGCTCCTACGAGCTCGTGAAACTGCACCTTGACCTCCTAGAAGGCATTATGAGAGACACGGACACAAAAATGGACAGTGAAGACCCTGCACACTGTGCTCAGGCTCAGGAGGATCAAACGGATCACCAAGACAAGGCAGATGCCACCAGTGCTGTAGCCACTGATGAGGGATGCAATGACCATGGTGAATACAGTCAACGCTGCACCACAAACGACAAAGACAGGAGAACAGACAAGAAGACAGTAAACAGGCTTCAAGCCCAAACACGTCACACAGAGAAAAAGAAACAGATCTGTAAATTCTACCTAAATGGTACCTGCTGGCATGGGGAAAAGGGACGAAACTGCAAATTTGCCCATCCCAAGCACCACCAGCTAAACAAGGTAGATAACCACTTACAAGAAAATAAGCGGGAGCGCAGAAAAGGGAGATCAGAAAGCTTAAATATACGTACACATAATCCACCGAATACCAACAGGACTCACAAAGAGAGAAGCCCGTATATTCCTTCTGCTCCCCAAAAAAGGCTGTATGCAGAGGCTGTATGCAGAGGCTGTACGAACTGCAGTAGCTGAGCAGCAAGCTTTTTTAAGCGTGGCCCAGAAAATGGTACAACAGTTAACGTGGATGCAGAGGGTACAGAGTCAACGCCACACAAACCATTGTCCAAGACCACCACAGATGATGGATCAGGGATGGCCACCGCTAACACCAGGAACCCCTGCACAGATATCACACCCATATTCCTACTGAATATCCGGAGCCTATTACGAACAGGCGGCAAAGACAAGTTCCTATACTTGAAAGACCTAGTAACATGCAATCAAGCAATATGCATGGTGCTTACCGAAACGCATCTAACACCTAATATAGCAGATGCGGAGATAAATATACCAGAGTATGCCGTACTCCGAACAGACAGAAGGGATAGAAGTCATGGGGGAGTTGCAATGTACATCCAAGAAGATGCCACACCCCTACTACTACTATCACACTCAAACTCTGTATGTGATACTTTAATAGTACACATAAAACAAATTGATGTAGTTGTATGCTCAACATACCGTCCACCAAATACCGCAAAGCAGGAAGGTAAATTTGAGGACAGCCTCAGACGCATAGAAGAGGTCCTGACAAATCTGGACCAACACATCAATATACTTTTCCTAGGCGACTTTAAACTCCCAAATGTTAAATGGCCTGAAGGTCACATCCTCTCTGGGATGTCACTGCATGAACAAAGCCAGGCAAAATCATTGCTAGAACTATCCAACATGCTGTTCATGGAACAAGTGATACTCCAACCAACCAGGGGAAGCAATATTTTAGATCTCTGCTTCACAAACAATGTGAGCCTAATCCATAATGTGAAAATAACGCCCACGTCTCTCTCAGATCATAACATTATAGAATTAACTATGTATGGTCCTAGACAACCCACAGACACCCACCCCACCAGGAGGACTCAAGCAATATCCAACCTGAGTTTCCACAGGGCGGACTGGAAGTCAATTCGCAGAGAGATTCGAAATCAAAACTGGCATGACAGCCTTTCTATACAAGACAATGACCTCAAACTAAGTCATTTTATGTCAACCATACAAGACATATGCACCAAATACGTGCCATATAGAAAGACCAGCAAACATGCCAATAGAATTCCTAGAGACAGGAAAATCCTTATGAGACACAGAACAAAGGTCTCAAACCAGTTAAATAGAGAACTGGAGGATAGGAAAAGGGCTAAATTAAAACTAACACTATTAGAAATAGAAAACAAAATTAAACTCTCCCATGAAAAGGAGAGAGCAGAGAAGGAGAAGAGAGCAGTAGAAAGCATAAAAGCAAACCCCAAGGCTTTCTATAGATTTGCAAAGGAGACTGCTACGGTACAGTATAAGATAGGACCCCTATTCCTGCCTAATGGCTCACTGACTGCAGATCCCACATGGATAAGTGAAGTGCTCAGTACACAATTCAAGAGTGTCTTCACTTCTCCTCTGAGTCACATGCAGATAAAGAACCCAGCTGATTTCTTTGACAATAGCACTCAGCAGAAAAAGACTGCATCCATTACCTACATCGACATTGAAGAGGAAGATGTGATAGCTGCCATAAATGAAATGAGCTCAAATTCGGCAACTGGCCCCGATGGTTTCCCAGCTGTCCTCTTAAAGTCGTGTAAACAAGAACTAGCAGGACCACTCCGGATACTCTCCCAGAGTTTCCTTGCAAATGGTAAACTTCCCAAAAAGCTGAAGGAAGGCACCATATGTCCTATCCATAAAGGTGGAAGCAGAGCAGAGGCTGGGAACTACAGGCCC
>NC_142945.1:20542173-20574673 GCF_046866305.1 Octopus bimaculoides | reverse complement strand
TGTTATCAAGGCAATTCAATGTTGTGTTAGCATATATTTTAGAATATATTAATTTGACTGATATTTTATGCATTTTTCTGTTTCTAAATATGCTTGCACAATAGAAACGTTCATTGATAATATATGGTGTAATCATCAATTAAAGATGTGATTTTGTCTATTCTTATACTTGTTATATATATATATATATATATATATATATATATATATATATGTTGTTGTACTTGGGGATGGTCATATTGCCAGTTTAGCCAATAAAAACACACGCACTGTATATTTGGTGTTAATTTGCTTCAGCTTTATATTACATTAATCTTAATCTTATTTCGGCCAGAGTTCTTTCGTCACACTTCTGTGACCTCATCAGTGGTCCTTTGTTTCCTTCCTTCTTATGTGTGTCTCACCTTGCTAAATATCAGCCATTTTGTATATATATATATATATATATATATATATATATATATTGAAGAAGGTAAAAAGAGAGAAAATAGAAAGCTTCTGACAATGCAGAAAGTTTCATAAAACCTGCATAACTCGACATTTCTCAGACTGTTTTATTTCTGAAGATGGGCCTTTCTGCCTGAAATATAAAGGTTTTATAAAACTTTCCACATTGTCAGAAGATTTCTATTTTCTCTCTTTTTATCTTTTATGACATTACAATGCTCGTATATATATATATATATATATATATATATATATATATATATGTATATATATATATATATGTATATATATATATATATATACATATATATATATATATATATATATATATATATTTTTATATATATATATGTGTGTGTGTGTGTGTGTGTAGCGTAGAAGTGGCTGTGTGGTAAGTAGCTTGCTTACCAACCACATTGTTCCGGGTTCAGTCCCACTGCATGGCACCTTGGGCAAGTTTCTTCTGCTATAGCTTGGGGCCAACCAAAGCCTTGAGTAGATTTGGTAGACAGAAACTGAAAGAAGCCCGTCGTATATATATATATATATATATATATTTATATATATATATATATATATATATATATATATATATATATATATATATATATAAATGTATGTATGTATGTATATATGTATGTGTGTGTGTATATGTTTGTGTTTCTGTGTTTGTCCCCCCCAACATTGCTTGACAACCGATGCTGGTGTGTTTATGTCCCCATAACTTAGTGGTTCGGCAAAAGAGACCGATAGAATAAGTACTAGGCTCCCAAAGAATAAGTCCTGGGGTTGATTTGCTCGACTGAAGGCGGTGCTCCTGCATGGCCACAGTCAAATTACTGAAACAAAAGAGTAAAGAGAAAAGAGTAATATATATATATATATATATATATATATATATATATATATATATATATATATATATATATATATATAGTTGTTGTTTTGGGGATGTATACTCTTGCAAGCCGCAAGGTAGCCTCGTTAGTGTTGATGGCATGGAAAAAAGCACCCAGTACATGCTGTAAATTAGGATGGGCATCAAGCCATAGAAACCATGCCAAAGTTTACCTCTCAAACTATCCAACCCATGCTATATGGAATGTGTACAGTAATTAATAATGTAGATTATGTGCGTATCTATCTATCTATCTATCTATCTGTCTGTCTATCTATCTATCTATCTATCTATCTATCTATCTATCTATCTATCTATCTATCTATCTATCTATCTATCTATCTATCTATCTATCTATCTATCTATCTATCTATCTATCTATCTATCTATCTATCTATCTATCTATCTATCTATCTATCTGTCTATCTATCTATCTATCTATCTAAATACACATACACATACACATACATGCACGCACACATATATTAATGTTAATTTTTGGACTATTTTGAAGTAGTTTTGAGAATACCAACTACATATGACGATCAGCATTAGTAATTCAATGCTAACAGTAGAATCAAATTCATTATAAAAATTAAGTTTGATTTTGATTTCAGGTTTCATTTAGCTTATTCAAACATTGCTGGTTGAATTAGCTGGTAGGCAAAAATCTTGAATTCCCAGTTAAAACTTATTTAATTATGTCTCTATAACCCCTCCCCCAACACACAGAAACACACACACAAACACACACACACACACACACACACACACACTCTCTCTCTCTCTCTCTCTCATTGCAATACAGTGGCTGTGATATATATTGAACTAGTAACGTCTACACTTTTTTTTCAACACTTAATTAGCTACTTTAACTGCTCTGTATTACATTCAAACGGGAAAGCTATGACCTATTTATTGTAAGGGATAAACTGAGTCAGTTTAGTTAATTTGGTGTTGAAAGGATTTTAGTTTAACACACATACATTTCTCTCTACATTTGTGTGCATGTGTGTGTGTGTGTGTGTGTGTGTGTGTGTGTATTGTGTTTCATCACATGCAGGATTTCACATGCATTCATTCACTTGCAGTGTTAAATACTCTTACTGCGTTATATATGTGTGTGTGTATGTATGTATATGTGTGTGTGTGTGTGTGTGTGTATACATATATATATATATATATATATATATATATGAAATGTATATGTATACATGTATACGTATATATGTATACGCACATAGATGCATACACACATGCACATACATACAAACATGTATGTTGTATGTATATGTATGTATTTGGTGTGAAATGCCATGTTAATTGTCAATTGTCATTTCTGTGAGATTATAAAACCCGACCTGTCTGAATACTCAGCCAGAATGGGTAATCGTCAGAAATTGTACACAGGCATTCACATTAGTTTCAAACCAATCACTTCTGGGAACGTGTAAAACAGGAAGACAATTAAGTAATTGAAGAACCAGCTGCACTCACTGTGCACTGACAGCTGGTGCATGTGTACAAGCTTCTCTAAGTAAATACATCCACATGCACTTTACAGCAACATCATTTAACTATGCAGATAATGCCGTTGCTTTCCATCAACTTATTGAGTTGAATACAGCAACAATTGCTGCTTGTTACCTACCTAGAGCAATGACCTTTGGAAATAAGTAATAGCTGGGTCTGAGCTCTAGAGAGAGAGAGAGACAGACAGACAGAAAGGGACAAATATTTTAACTCTTTAATTTAATTAAATTGCTAAGCATTTAAAAAATATCACTATAATAGGTGCAGGCATGATTGTGTGGTAAGAAGCTTGCTTCTTAACCATATGGTTCTGGTTTCAGTCCCACTGCATGGCACCTTGACCAAGTGTCTTCTACAACAGCCTTGGGCCAACCAAAGCCCTGTGAGTGGATTTGGAAAACAGAAACTGAAAGAATCCCATCACACATACACACGTATGTGTGTCTTTGTATCTGTGTTTGTCCCCCCACCATCACCACCACTTGACAACCGGTGTTGATGTGTTTATGTCCCCATAACCTGGCAGTTTGGCAAAAGAATCAATAGAATAAGTGCCAAACTTAAGAAGAAAAAAAAAAAGAAGCATACTGGGGCTGATACATTTGACTAAAAATTCTTCAAGGTGGTGCCCCAGCATGGCCACAGTCAAATGACTGAAACAAATGAAAGGTAAAAAAGGTACGAATCACTTTCAGGAAAAAAACAAACAAAAAGAATGTCCTTTGTTAAAATTTTCAAATACTTATATTTCATTTTTTAATCAGTGTTCTTTAGATTTTGGACCATTGTGAATCTGTCCTTCTCTTTGGCACATACATTGACTTCCATCTCCTTTAACCCTTTAGCATTCAGATTACTCAGTCAAATGTAATGCTTGTTTATTTACATTGTTTTGAATTAATCATATATTATCTCGTACCTTTGAGATTTCAGTGATATAATTATAATATAGTTTATATAAGGGCATTACTATACAATAATGCCTCACGCTTAGAGGGACTCCATAAGTCAAAACTACTAAAGTAAGCACATTTTTACCGATCGCAAGGGAATGCAACTTTCAGAACTAACCTCCTAAAAACTTTTAACTTAATGGTAAACCACTGGTTTCATAACCAATGTAGCAAACTCCCTCGCGATCGGTAAAAATGTGCTTATTTTAGTAGTTTTGACTTATGGAGTCCCTCTAAGCGTGAGGCATTATTGTATAGTAATGCCCTTATATAAATTAAATTATATATATCTATGGAAAAAAATGATGTTTTTTTTTCCTTATGAGGTTTTTTCACGCTAACTACTTGATAAATTCTTATAAAGTATTTATCCTAATATTATATTATGAATAATTATAATATAGGGTAGGTGTGCAAGATTAGATCTAGCTGGTTTGAACCCAAAATAGGCAGAATATTTGGACCGGATGTGGCTGGTTTGAATGCCAAAGGGTTAAACTGGCTCTGTCACTTCTACTCCCAAATAAATGTACTTGATATTATAATCTTGTCTTTGTCTCACTCCCTTCACACTGTATGTGTGCTTGTGTCTGTGTGTCAATTTTTTGAAATTTAAATCTATTTGAAACCAACCTTGGGTCACTAACATGAAAATCACTCCTTTTATAGTACTCATATTTTCTAATCCACCAATCAAAAGTTTATTTAAAACCTTTGATTCAACAAACAAATCATAGAGTTTATTGAGGGCTCTTTTCTCTTACACTATACAAGACTGGCTCACTAGTGGTTGTGCTTCAGTAAAAGGTACCCATTACATTCTGTAACATGAGTAGTGACAACAGATTTGAGAAAATCTTTGTTATGTTGAAGACATGATAATCACTCTAGTGTTGGTACCATCACTATACATTGGAAAGTGGTTTGAAAACAAGAAAAGACAATGTAGGGTTGAGAGGATATTTTAGGTTTGTTAAGATCATGACATCCTCTTCAGTGTTGGCACCATGATAAAATGTACCCATTATGCTCTGGAAAGCGGTTAGTGGTAAGAAGGGTATCCAGTCATAAAAACAAAGTCAAAAATCAAATGTACAATTGAGACATGGCCCTTTAGTCTTTCTAGGTGGCAGTAGCTCCAAATGAAAAGTATTTTGGATCATGACAATCTTTCTAATCCTTGCCAGCATGAAAACCATCATCACCATCATCATCATCGTCATCATCAACATCATCATCATCTTCTTCTAACATCTGTTTTCCATGCTGGCAGTTTGACAGGGTCCAGTGAGCTATAGTGCTGCATTGTACCCCATGTCAGCTTTGATATGGTTTCTGTGGCTGGATGCCCTTCCTAATGCCAACCACTTTATAGTGTGTACTGGGTGCTTTTTTGTGCTACTAGCACTAGTGGGATTGCCAAGTAACTTGCAAGACAGGAAAGAAGAAGAAAAGGGGGAAAGGGTGAATAAAAAAGCCTCCTTGATGAAGTGACAGAATATTTGAGGGGTTAGAGAACAGATTTTTATGCCAGGTACAAGCAGTGGTGTCTTGCTATGGAGAAAATACACCCTGCAATTATATAAGGGTAGGAGGGAAGGAGTATCTGGGAATGGTGATGATGGTGATAATGCTTTCTAGATCAGTTGCTAAATCTCAGTAAATACTTAATTTTTTTTTCAAAATTAATTGAAATACCTTGGTGGTATATTTAATTAGAAATATAGTTACAAAGGGTTAACTCTGAACTTAACTATAACCACAATCTTCACAACTTATCTGAACTCCCTTACTGCCATATCTATTTGCTCCTGCTTATTTCTAACAACCAAATCCTTTTACTGACCCAAGTTTCTCACTCAGTATTCTAATTCCTCCCCACAAGCTACACCCCAAATAAAATAAGTACCTGTTGTGCACTGGCGTCAATTTAATTAGTAAATAAATTAAATTAAAAATTATTTGATAGTCGAATCTCTTCAAAGGTAGTTAAGGATGTACAAAATAGGTATTCAATTCCTGCATGTTGAGTAAATGGCTGCAAACCGTTTGCAGCTGTTTACTGATCTTGCTGATTAAATTTGACTTTTATGGGCAGGTAAATTTGATTAACAGGTGTAAAAGCAATAGCATTATGGATAAACACTAAAACTGAAATTCTTAATGCATCTTACCTGTTATTAAAATTATCTCTGATGTCAACCACCAACAATTTTGCCACTTTTCAAGATGAGGTACATTAATTTGAATTAATTAAAATACAGTATCACTTTCATTATCAAAATCTTCCTTGTCCGACAAAGATTCATAAATGTCAATATGATTCATCTGTAGACAAATCACTTATATTTTGTACATCATCAAAAGTAAAACCTTCGAAGTTGGAATCGCTACGTACTGATGCCATATCATTTAAAAACTGAGATATACACTTCTCTTCAAACGTTGGAAAAACCAAGAAGTTTCAAAAATTTCATGGTACTTTTACTTGAATAAAAGTGGGGAAGGCTTTATCTCACATTATCTCTAAGCTACAAGAATCCAATAATGTGATTTGTTTATTTTTTTAGCAATTTCATAGAGGAATTAGATACAGCTGGATTTGGCCGGTCTAAACTCCACTGGGTTAAGGCAGTGCTCCAGCAACTTGACTGAGGAAAGAAAACTCCAAATGACCTGTCCTTGTTTTTTTTTTGTATCATCTATCTGGATGTTTTGTTGTCCCTTTTTTGTATCACCTAACTGTCTGGATGTTTTGCGTTCTTGTCCCATTTTGTATTATATATATATATATATATATATATAGCGGCGTACGTACACTTTGGTCTCTTATATGTAAGAATATATATATATGAATACATGAGCTGTCAACACACTGAGTGCAGTAGGTTAGCACCCTGGTAATTTATCTAGCAGTGACTTTCAAGAAAGAATGTCATAAAACTTAATAAAGGCAAAATGCTTCAGGGTTGAATGTATTCATTAATTTACATACTTGTCTGACCTAAACTGGAATAGAGCAAAACAATTGAAAAAACAAAAAGAAAACATTAAAAGTGTTGTTCTATGTCTCTCTTACTTAAAACTACATGATATTTATAAGGCGCAAGCATGGTTGTGTTCTAATAAGTTTGCTTTCCAGCTATATGGTTCTGGGGTCAGTCCCACTGTGTAGAACTTTGAGCATGTGTCTTTTTCTATACTTCTTTTGTACTCTAGGCACAAGGCTCAAATTTTTTTTTTTTGGGGGGGGGGTCGATTAATTTGACCCCAGTACACAACTAGTACTTAATTTATTGACACTGAAAGGATGAAAGGCAAAGTTGACTGTGGCGGAATTTGAACTCAGAATGTAAACACAGGCAAAATACCGCTAAGCATTACACCCGGCATGCCAATGCTTCTGCCAGCTCCCCACCTCCTTCTATACTTCTGGACCAAGTAAAACATTGTGAGTGGATTTGGTAGATGGAAACTGAAAGAAGCTCTCCATACATATGTGCATGCATGCATACACACACACACACACACATACATACATACAAACGCTGATGATGGACTCTCTTGTCAAAACGACACATGAGTGTTCAGCAATTTATGCTGATCAATCTGCACAAATGATTTGTTTAGTGATCAAATGTATGTGCTGTACATTAGCCCTCCCTCCATCAAATTGACATTGTTTGAACAGGTACACACACACATACATACGGGAGTAGCTGTGTGGTAAGTAGCTTGCTTACCAACCACATGGTTCCAGGTTCAGTTGCACTGCGTAGCACCTTGGGCAAGTGTTTTCTACCATAGCCTCGGGCCGACCAAAGCCTTGTGAGTGGATTTGGTAGACGGAAACTGAAAGAAGTCCATCATATATATATATATATATGTCATTCCAGGGTGAAAAACTAGAGGTAGTCGATAGCTTCCGCTATCTGGGCGACCAAGTTAGTAGTGGGGGTGGGTGCGCTGAAAGTGTAGCTGCTAGAATAAGAATAGCCTGGGCAAAGTTTAGAGAGCTCTTACCCCTGCTGGCGACAAAGGGACTCTCACTCAGAGTAAAAGGCAGACTGTATGACGCATGCGTACGAACAGCCATGCTACATGGCAGTGAAACATGGGCTGTAACTGCTGAGGACATACGTAAGCTCGCAAGGAATGAAGCCAGTATGCTCCGTTGGATGTGTAATGTCAATGTGAATACCCGTCAGAGTGTAAGTATCTTGAGAGAAAAGCTGAACATTAGAAGCATCAGTTGTGGTGTGCAAGAGAGACGATTGCGCTGGTATGGACATGTGGTGAGAATGGATGAGGATAGCTGCGTGAAAAAGTGCCACACCCTAACAGTTGAGGGAACCCGTGGAAGAGGTAGGCCCAGGAAGACCTGGGCTGAGTTGGTGAGGCAAGACCTTCGTACATTGGGCCTCACCGAGGCGATGACTACTGACCGAGACCTTTGGAAATGTGCTGTGTGTGAGAAGACCCGGCAAGCCAAGTAAGATCGTTGCCAGTGCCCCTGGACTGGTTCTTGTGCGGGTGGCACATGAGATGCACCATTTTGAGCGTGGCCGTTGCCAGTACCGCCTGACTGGCTCCTGTAGGATTTTCGAGCGAGATCGTTGCCAGTGCCCCTGGACTGGCTTGTGCGGGTGGCACATAAAAGACACCATTTCGAGCGTGGCCGTTTTCGTGCGGGTGACACGTAAAAGCACCCACTACACTCTGAGTGGTTGGCGTTAGGAAGGGCATCCAGCTGTAGAAACTCTGCCAAATTAGATTGGAGCCTGGTGTTGCCATCCGGTTTCACCAGTCCTCAGTCAAATCGTCCAACCCATGCTAGCATGGAAAGCGGACGTTAAACGATGATGATGATGATATGTGTGTGTGTGTGTATGTTTATGTGTCTGTGTTTGTCCTCCCACCATTGCTTGACAACCAATGTTGGTGTGTTTACATCCCTGAAACTTAGCAGTTCAGCAAAAAGTGATTGATAGAATAAGTACTAGGCTTAGGAAGAATAAGTCCTGGGAACGATTTGTTTGACTAAAAGCAGTGCTCCAGCATGGCCACAGTCTAATGATTGAAACAAGTAAAAGATGAAAGACGTATTATATCTTTATATCCTCTTTATTCTGTATCTCACCTCACACTGACTGACTTCTGTGATTAATGTACAGCAATTTAAGCTAGATTGTTTACAACCTCACTCTGTCACCCAGCTATCCTGATACTGATAAAGATAGACGTAAGGTGACCATTAACCCTATAAGACTAACAAATGAAAATGTCAAAATGTATTTCGCTCACTTTGCATATCGTTATTGTATGTCTTTACATTTTACACAACTTATTTCTTTTTATAGACTTTTGGAACAATTCCTTGGCAGTCATTTTTCCAGCGAGTCCTGTCAATGCAAAGTGCTTTTTACTCTCAGGTTTTGTCCTTCTCCGGCGCTCTGTTTGCTGTTATTCTTGTCATTCCTGCAGTTCTGATTGGAGCTGCTGGCATATCAGCAGGTAGGTTTGTTCTGCACATCATTTTTTGTAATTATTATTATTCAATATTTTTATGGTGATATGGCAAAAATGGCATTTAGGCAGTGTAGTGACAAAGGTGGTATTTAAGCAGTGTGGTAACAGAAGAGGTATTTAGGCAGTAGAGTAATAAAAGCAGTTATATAGGTTGTTGTTGGCACTCCGTCACTTACGACGTCGAGGGTTCCAGTTGATCTGATCAACGGAACAGTCTGCCCGTGAAATTAACATGCAAGTAGCTGAGCACTCAGTTATATAGGTAGTGTAGTAGCAAGAGCAGTATTTAGGCCATAGTATAGTAGAGATGGTATTTAGGTAGCAAGATAGAAGTGATATTTAAACCAGCCATATCCAATCAAAATATTCTCTCTGTTTTATGTTCAAATTGGTCAGATATGGTTTCTTGTACCATCATCATCATTGTTTAACGTCCGCTTTCCATGCTAGCATGGGTTGGACGATTTGACTGAGGACTGGTGAACCAGATGGCTACAACAGGCTCCAATCTGATTTGACAGAGTTTCTACCGCTGGATGCCCGTTCTAACGCCAAAGATGCCTTTCCTAAAACCCTACAATATCATTGTTACATCATCAAAGTCTGATAACTACAAGATAATACAAATTGGGATCAAAAGGCTCCTGGATTAGTTATGTTTAATAAAAAATAACTTATTTACCTAAGTTTTAACATCATCTCCTTCAAAATAGTCACTTTGCACAGCATTACGCTGGTCCCAGTATTTCTGTCACTTTTGGAATCTAGCCTGGAAGTTGTTTTCCATAAGTAAGTTGAGGAATTTCTGTGATTCATTCTTAATCTCAACAACAGTGTCAAAACATCGACATTTGAGCTGCATTTTCATCTTGGGGAAAAGATGGAAGTTCACAGGTGCTAAACCTGGTGAATAGAATGGGTATGAAAGTGATACCATGTTGTTTTCGGCAAGAAACTCATGAGTGAGGAGAGCTCGGTGACAGGGTGCATTGTCATTGTGAAGAATCCAATTCTTTGCACACCACACATCTGGTGGCTTTCACCGAATGCTCTCCTTCAAATGCTTCAAAACGTCCTTGATTTTTTTCTACATTTCTGGGGATGACGTCCATTGCAGGCCTTCCAGATTGTTCATCATCTTTCAGGGACATTCTTCTGCTTTTGAAGTGCTTGTGCTATTTGAAATGTTGCATACAACCCATTGATTCATCGCTGTAAGCTTGCCAAAGCATGCTCAATGTCTTTGCAGCAGACTTTACAAGTTTAACACAAAATTTCGCATTGACTCTTTGTTCCAACTTCCTGTTCCTTGACAAAAATCACAGACTTCAGCACACATGTGATCACAGAAACACAAATTTCACAACTTGCAAAGTAAACACAGTGGTGTCACTCATCACACTTCCTCATGAAGCCATGACTGCACGCAATTGCGTGCTGCCATCTGTTGGTACTCTACAGAACTAGTCTGGAAACTTTTTGATACCACCTTATACATGATTAGTGGAGGCGCAATGGCCCAGTGGTTAGGGCAGCGGACTCGCGGTTTCAATTCCCAGACCGGGTGTTGTGAGTGTTTATTGAGCGAAAACACCTAAAGCTCCACGAGGCTCCGGCACGGGATGGTGGCGAACCCTGCTGTATTCTTTCACCACAACTTTCTCTCACTCTTTCTTCCTGTTTCTGTTGTGCCTGTAATTCAAAGGGTCAGCCTTGTCACACTGTGTCACGCTGAATATCCCCGAGAACTACGTTAAGGGTACACGTGTCTGTGGAGTGCTCAGCCACTTGCACGTTAATTTCATGAGCAGGCTGTTCCGTTGATTGGATCAACTGGAACCCTCGACGTCGTAAGCGACGGAGTGCCAACAACAAATACATGATTAATTCAAAACAGTAGGAATAAATAAGCATTACATTTGACAGAGGAAGGTGAATGTTAAAGGATTAGGCAGTGGAGTGGTTAAAGTGGTATTTAGCCAATACGGTGGAAGAAGCAGCACTTAGTATTACTCCTCTTATGTGTTGAGTTCAAGGCCCCCACCTTTTACCTTTCATATTGCCATAAATGTTGTTTTATCTTTAGCTTGGGGTGTCAATCCTAATTGAACATATCCATAATCAAAGACATTCCATCTGTGATTATCCTGTCTCTTTCCTTTTTTTTTATATCAGAGACTACACTGTCAAATGTATCCTCTTTTCAAAGACGACAGAGTATGATTTGAAGGAGATTTGACTGCTATCTCTTGAAGGTTGAGCAATCACTAGAGCTGTCATGGCCAAATTGGAGCTTGTTAAACTTTCTGAATGGCATGCCTAAACAAAAAAAATTACTTTGAATTTTTTTAGTAATGCAGCCCATATGATGATGAGCTATGTCTCAAGAGACCCACGCTTCCAGCAAAAGGTTACCCATGTCTGCATTACGGGCTCCCCTAATATCAGAAAATTTGATTAAATATCTAGGCGCAGGCATGGCTGTGTAGTAAGAAGCTTTCTTCCCGATCACATGGGTCCAGATGACTGAAACATGTAAAAGATAAAAGATACTCCTGTCTGATTTTATTCACATCATTGTTTTTACTTCTACTTTTTTGATGCCACCATGGATAGATATTGTGAGTTGACTGGTAGTTTGTTAATGAAGGGTTACATGAGCTGTCACCTCTACAACTCTAAATAATTCATTTGGCTGTAACTGTCAAGAAAGAATATATGCAGTGAAGTGAAGAAAGACAAAATGCCATAAATATGCCAAACCGCTAAGTTATAGGGACGTAAACACACCAACAACATCAGTTGTTAAGCGATGGGGGTGGGGGTGGGGGTGGACAAATACAGACATGCAAATACGTATATATATATATACATGTGGCACCCGTGCCAACGTCGTCTCCTTCATTGGACACGGAACTCAGTTTGTGAAGACTTATTGGGGCAAGCGAAAGCGAAATCGGGATGGCACCTGTGCCCAGCGTCGCCTTTCTGGCACTTGTGCCCAGCGTCGCCTTTCTGGCACTTGTGCCCGTGTCATGGCCAAATTGGAGCTTGTTAAACTTTCTGAATGGCATGCCTAAACAAAAAAAATTACTTTGAATTTTTTTAGTAATGCAGCCCATATGATGATGAGCTATGTCTCAAGAGACCCACGCTTCCAGCAAAAGGTTACCCATGTCTGCATTACGGGCTCCCCTAATATCAGAAAATTTGATTAAATATCTAGGCGCAGGCATGGCTGTGTAGTAAGAAGCTTTCTTCCCGATCACATGGGTCCAGATGACTGAAACATGTAAAAGATAAAAGATACTCCTGTCTGATTTTATTCACATCATTGTTTTTACTTCTACTTTTTTGATGCCACCATGGATAGATATTGTGAGTTGACTGGTAGTTTGTTAATGAAGGGTTACATGAGCTGTCACCTCTACAACTCTAAATAATTCATTTGGCTGTAACTGTCAAGAAAGAATATATGCAGTGAAGTGAAGAAAGACAAAATGCCATAAATATGCCAAACCGCTAAGTTATAGGGACGTAAACACACCAACAACATCAGTTGTTAAGCGATGGGGGTGGGGGTGGGGGTGGACAAATACAGACATGCAAATACGTATATATATATATACATGTGGCACCCGTGCCAACGTCGTCTCCTTCATTGGACACGGAACTCAGTTTGTGAAGACTTATTGGGGCAAGCGAAAGCGAAATCGGGATGGCACCTGTGCCCAGCGTCGCCTTTCTGGCACTTGTGCCCAGCGTCGCCTTTCTGGCACTTGTGCCCGTGACATGTGTAAGGATTTTCGAGCGAGATCGCTGCCAGTGCCCCTGGACTGGCTCTTATGCGGGTGGCACATAAAATACACCATTTTGAGCGTGGCCGTTGCCAGTACCGCCTGACTGGCCTTCGTGCGGGTGACACGTAAAAGCACCCACTACACTCTCTGAGTGGTTGGCGTTAGGAAGGGCATCCAGCTGTAGAAACTCTGCCAAATTAGATTGGAGCCTGGTGTTGCCATCCGGTTGCACCAGTCCTCAGTCAAATCGTCCAACCCATGCTAGCATGGAAAGCGGACGTTAAACGATGATGATGATGATGATATATATATGACAGGCTTCTTTCAGTTTCTGTCTACCAAATCCACTCACAAGGCTTTGTTTTGCTTGAGGCTATTGTAGAAGACACTTTCCCAAGGTGCCATGCAGTGGGACTGGACCCAGGACCATGTGGTTGGGAAGCAAGCGTCTTACCACACAGCCACTCCTGTGAGACAAATTTTGTAAATTTTTTTAAAACTTGTAAGATGAGTAGCCCTATAGAAATTCCTTTCTTGGTTTGCATATTTTGTCTTTGAAATCATTGTGACACCTGGCTCTTTATTGGGTATTGCTGCCCAACAGTAGTAACTGACATTGATAAAAAGTGTAATTTGTCTTAAGGTTTTAAAGCTAGATGCTTTCGTCACCCAAAGAAGGATGGGGGATAAATTGTTGATAGTGATAGCGATGGTGGTGGCAGTAGTGGTGGTAGCAGCAGAGTTTCTTTTCATGAACTGATAAATTTCTTTCTTTTCAGACTGGAAACAGACAGAACTTGGTGTGTCTCCAATACATCTAAATCAAAGTTATATGATATTACCATATGTTATTAAAGAGTTTACTCCTAGAATTCCTTGTTTACTTGGTAAGTTGATCACTCCATGTACTTTTACACATTTATTATTGTTTTTGTGTGACCAAGGCAACGAGCTGGCAGAATTGTTAGCACACCAGACGAAATGCTTAGCAGTATTTCTTCTGGTTTTATATTCTGAGTTCAAATTCTGCTGAAGTCAACTTTATCTTTTATCCTTTTGGGGGTCAATAAAATAAGTACCAGTTAAATACTGGGGTCAGTGCAATCAACTAAGCCCTTCCCCCAATATCTCAGGCCTTGCGCCTATCATATAAAGGATTATCTTTTTGTTTGATTGATTTTTTTGTTGTTGTTGCTTTCTTTTTCTTCCTGCATAATGGAAGTTCATTTCAGAAAGTCATTTTGTAGATGTGTGCAAATACAAGAATAGGAGATGAAGAAAATACCATCTTGACTGGGCTGTTAATCAAGATGGTATTTTCTTCATCTCCTACTCTTGTATTTGCACACATCTACAAAATGACTTTCTAAAGTTGAATTTCTATTATGCAGCTGAGGAGTACATTTTCATTGCACCTCTTATGTGGTGTTCTCACTACATAAATAAATGAAGCTTGTACGAAACGTACATACTGCTATAACCTAATACATTTTTGTTGCTTTTCTTCAAATTTTATTCACCAAATCTTTTGATTTTGTTTTTGGTTTTTACCCTACCCAATTCTGGTGTCACATACATTTTAAGTACCACATTTAATCTTTTGATTAAATCTATATTATTATTATTATATATATATATATATATATACACAGAAAACAGAACAGAATATAAAATATTTTTTTAAATATAAAAAAAATAATATTAAAAAATGTAGAAATAATATATGTATATACTAGCTGACGTACTCGGTAATTCCTAGGAAAGCAGGGCTTATCCCTTGGTTCCATTCTCTTAATTGTTTCGCTAATCCAATAACAACAATACAAAGTATGTAGCCCTTAAAACGGTGTTTGTGCATTTACAGAGAATACTGAACTGTCTTACACAGAATCTTGTTTTGAGGAATTCCCAATGAGTTATGAATACCCAAATTGTGAAGTCAGTTATGTAATAACATGAAATCTGTTACCTGATAGTAAGAATTCAAATGAAGTAGCCTCGAAAAGGGGTTTAATGCATTCCCAGAGTATATAGAACTTAGGAGGAAATACTAATAAGGTATGTATACTAAAGTTGTGAAGCATGTTGCATAATAACAGGTTAATCAGATATGAGGTAATAACAATTCAAAGTAAATAACTCTGAAAACGGCTTTGCACGTTCCCAGAGAATATTACCCTCAGGGGCGCTAGTGTTAATAACTCACTAACCGAAATAAGTGGATCTATTGTTTAGGAAAATACTATTTACTTGTTTAAGGATTGTACTGGATAAATTGCAAAAATAATTCTAACAGCTCAAATACTAAGACATAAGCATACTCGATTTAATTTATTCCAAATAATTTAGGAAGATAAATGGGTTATTTTCCTTGGCTATATATAAGGATCTTTTCCAGAGGTGAATGGGTTATTTCCCTTGGCTTTTAAAATAAAATATATTAGATATATATATATATAAGGATCCCTTCCTATTATTGATTTTTTCCAACAATCTGAGTATGCCATGAGGTTTCCAGACATGAATTCTACTCGCGTGTCAAGTTTCATCAAAATTGATAAAACGATGTAGGAGGAGTTAGCTAACAACTCCACAAACACATCCACAGACAGAATTTCCCACATATGTAGTATATATATATATATATATATATATATATATATATATATATATATATATATACAGAATACAAAAGCATGTGTGAAGAAGAAGGAGGAGGAGGAAGAAGAAGAAGAATGTATCAGATTTACCTTTATGTTCATAAACAAATTTTAAATGGGCATCTCTATGCCTTTTAGTCAACAGCGGTGTTTTTCTAGGAGAGTGTGACTTCAGTTCATTCCTATGAAGTTCATTGCTGATTGTTTGTAGTGTAACACTAGTCCCTGAAGCTAACAAATCTTGCAACTCCTTTCTGGTGATCATTGCGTTTTTTTTTATTATTCGCTTCATTTTTCTTAAAGATCTAGGGGAAATCTTGTGTGGTGCACTGGATCTTATTCTGTTTTCAACAGTTCCTGATTTTTTATATCTTTGAATAAATGAAGATATGGTAGAAAATGGAATACAAAGGGTCTCTGATATTTTCCTGTAACTTTTACCTGCTTTCCACTGTTCAATAATTAAGTTTTTCACTGAATTTGTGAGTTCTTTATTTTTCACCATTATTACGACACTACTTTATGTTGTCTCAGTGCTGAATGAAGAAGCTAGCGTTTTGACACTTAAAAATGACTATTGATAAGATTATTGGAACAAACGAGAAAGTTCTAGTAAAAAAAAAATTATTTTACAGTATTTTGTGGCATAGAAACGCATAAATTTATTTTGTACAAATACTTTTTTCACCCCTAAATATTTATAATTGTATATAAATTCATTAGTTATTATAATTTATTAGTTTCTTTTGCATATTCATAGTTTATGCATGTGTATGCAAATATAGTACTGGTATGTCCCATTTATGTTCATTAGAAATTAAATAATGAAGAAAATTGACATGTACGAATATTTGTTTCCCCCCCACTATATATATATATATATATATATATATGTATATATATATATATATATATGTATATATATATTAGTACACATGTATATTTATATATATATATATACATATATATATATATATATATATATATACACACACACACATATATATATATAAGTACATATATTTCTATGTATATGTATATATATGTGTGTGTATATAAGTATCTGTATAAACATATATATATATACATAGGCACATATATTTTGTGCATGTATATAAGTATTTGTGTGTGTGTGTGTGAGTATTCAGTTGTAAGACAGTTTGTTTGTTTAGTATACTACCCATTTACTCTGCTTTAGTAAAAGTACAAACATCTCAGTTTACATATTTTTTTCCTCCCACAAAATCTCAGGTTTCATGTTGCTGTTAAACACTTCTACCTTAGTATATATAATCTTCATCATCATTATCATTTAACGCCCGCTTCCATGCTGGCTTGGGCTGGATGGTTTGACTGAGTACTGGGAAGCCAGGAGGCTGCACCATGCTCTAATTTGATCTGACCAGGTTTCTACAGCTGGATGCCCTTCTTAATGCCAACCACTCCAAGAGTGTAGGGGGTGCTTTTAATGTGCCACCGTCACAGGGTCCAGTCAGGCGGCACTAGCATCGACCATGCTCGAATGGTGCATTTTACATGCCGCTGGCATGGGTGCCAGTCAGGCAGCAATGTTGTAGTATTTCTACAATTGAGGGTGGTAAGTTTGCAGAAGTTGTGGTGCACCTGATGGAATACAAATACATTATTGTATTTTATCTTATGCCATTTACTTGGTTCAGTCATTGGACTCTGGCCCTACTGGGGCACCACCTTGATGGGTTTTTAGTTGAACGAATAGACCCCAGTACTTATTTTTTAAGTGTGGTACTTTTTTCTATCAGTCTCTGATAAAAAGCTTTTACTTTGCTTGATGTGTCTTTTCTCTGTTGCTGAACTGCTAAGTTCTGAGGACTCAAACAAACCAACACCGGTTATCAAAGTGGACTGGGGCTGGTGGTGGTGGTGGGGACACACAACACATGCACACACATGCACACACACACATCTATCTCATTATCATCATGTAATGTCTGTTTTCCATATTGGCATGGGTTGGACAGTTTGACAGGAGCTTACCAATGTGTGTGTATATTGACTAACACATACATTTCCACAATTCTCAACTGATTTTCACCAAACTTTACACACGCATTACTTATGTCCCAAGGATGGTTATGCACTATAACATTTTGCCCAGAGTTCTTGCATAAATAGACAAACCATGAAAAGTGGTGCTTTACATAGGTTTTTGTCTATTTCATTGTATGTACATAGTTTTTTTTGTATATAGGGTCTTCCATATTTTTTAATCTATATGGTCATATATTGGCATTAGAGAATATTTTTTAGTGGTTTTCACATTTTTTGACTTATTTAATTATATGTTGTAATTGTGTATTATTACTTTCTATATTTTGTTTTATATGTGTATTGGTGTGTTGAGTGTTTTGGTTAGAGAATATTATAAAAGTGAACGGATTTTGTCTATTTATTTCAACTGTTTTCCATACATTTTTAATCTATATGGTCGTATATTTGCATTACAGAATATATTTTAGTTGTTTTCACATTTTTTTTTTATTTATCATTTATTTGTATGTTGTAATTGTGTATTATTACCCTCTCTTTTTCTTTTTATATGTGTATTGGTGTGTATTGTTTGAGTTTTGGTTAGAGAATATTATAAAAGTGAAAAGATTTTGTCTATTTATTTATTTTGACTGTCCACCTGCATTGGTGATTAAATTGACCAGGAATTCTGTACACAATGAATATCCAATACCAAACAATCTTAATTTCCATATTTAAACTGCATTAAACTTTGGCAAGCTTACCTTTACCTATTCTGAGTTACTTGAAAAGTGATGTTCTCTTCCCTCTCTTCCATTTGTTGATACCTTTGTTTATCTACCAATGCATTGATTTACTTTAAGGATGCTTATTTATCCACCCATTATGATATTTCAACTGTTGTCCATTGTTTCAAATACGTTTTAGCATTGTTGTTCTAGCCTTTTTTAAACACACACAAGAAATTTTACTTTCATGTAAAACAACTATATTTTGTAGTCATTATCTGTGATCTATTCCCAAAATACATCAGTAGCTTTACTTTGCATCACTTGCAAATTTATATGTTCTATGATCATTAAAGTGTAATGCTCTCCACTATAACCAGCCTTCAATTCGATTTTCTGTTCCTAGGTTAATTGGAAACATAGATTGCCATGCTACTCATAAATCTCAATAGTTCAATTATTTGGTGAAAAAAATACCACCAAAGCAACTTAAACCGTCCAAAGGACAGGTGCGTTTGCGAGTATACATATATATTTATATATATCTGTCATAGAACCCCTCCAAACTAGACACCATTATTTAAGCATTGTCTAAGCCTAATTAAGTTACCTATGAAGAAACCAAACCAAAACAATTCTAAAGTAAGTAATCCCCACTGACTGTGAATCTCCAAACACTTTCCACTTTACTAGAATGAAGGGCAACCCAGAATAACAAGACTAAGATATAGGAAATTCACAATCAAGCATAACATGTGCATTTTCATCATCAGCTGCCAAATGGTTATCACTATGATTTTGACACCTGACTGACTGGCTTCTGTTTAGTTCCCATCTATCAAATTCACTTAGAAGGCATTAATCAGCCTGAGGTTATAGCAGAAGACACTTGCTCAATGTGCCATGCAGTGGGACTGAACCTGAAACCACATGGTTGCAAAGTGAACTTCTTAATCACACAGCTATGGCTACCCCTCACAGTGATTTTCTTTTTCTTTTCTTTTCTGGTTTTTTTTTTTATGTCATAAAGAAGTGCCAGGCTTCTGAGACGGCTTAGTAACATATACTCAAAACAAGAACCCTGATCCAAATATTTTCACAAGCCAGGCGGCAAGTGTAGTCTATCACCTACGCAGGCTCCAGGGAGGATTTGAACTCAGAACACATTTAGTTGAAACAAATACCACAAGGCATCCTCGTTGATGTTCTAACAATTCTCTCAGCCCACAGCCTTGCACTGGTACTCTTATCCCTCACCTTTTACTTGTTTCAGTCATTGGACTGCAGCCATACTGGAGCACCACCTTGAAGGGTTTTAGTTGAACAAACAAATCAATGCTAATACTTATTTTAAAGCCTGATAATCCTTTTAGCCTCTATTGCCAAAACTGCTAAGTTATGGGACTGCAAGGAAACCAACACCAGTTGTCAGGTGGAGGTGGTGGTGGTGGTGGAGGACAAACAAAGACACACACATCATCATCATCATCATCATCGTTTAACGTCCGCTTTCCATGCTAGCATGGGTTGGATGATTTGACTGAGAACTAGCAAACCAGATGGCTACACCAGGCTCCAATCTGATTTGGCAGAGTTTCTACAGCTGGATGCCCTTCCTAACGCCAACCACTCAGAGAGTATACACATACACCGTTCTATTATTCTGTTACTTAATTCAATCATTAGACTGCAGCCATGCTGGAGTGCTGCCTTAAAGAGTTTTAGTTGAACTAATCGACCTCAGGACTTATTCTTTGTAACACTAGTACTTATTCTATTGGTCTCTTTTGCCAAACTGCTAAGTTATGGGGATGTGAACACCAACTTCAGTTGTCAAGAGATGGGAGGGGACAAACACAGACACAAACACACATATATACACAACAGGCTTCTTTCAGTTTCCTTCTACCAGATCCACTCATAAGGCTTTGATTGGCCTGAGGCTATTGTAGAAGACACTTTTGCAAGGTGCCACACAGTGGGAGTGAACCCAGAATCATGTGTTTAGGAGGCATGCTTCTTACCACACAGTCACGCCTGTGCCTAAATAATAATGATGATGATGATGATGATATATGTATGTATGTATAAAATCAAAATAAGCAACAGGATATCATGTAGGATATCAAGATAAGCAACAGGATCTATGTATGTATATATATATATATCACTTATCTTTTACTTGTTTCAGTCATTAGACTGTGGACATGCTGGAGCACTGCCTTGAAGAATTTCAGTCATATGAATTGATCCCAATATTTACTATTTTTTGTATTATTATTATTTTGCTGAACTGCTAAGTTACAGGGGCATAAACACACCATCACCACTTGTCAAGCAGTGGTGGGTGACAATCACATATGCAAAGACACACACACACACACACACACACACATATGACGGGCTTCTTTCAGTTTCTGTCTACCAAATTCACTCACAAGGCTTTGGTCGACCTGGAGCTATAGTAGAAGACACTTGTCCAAAGTAAAAATGTGGTGGGACTGAACCCAGAACCATGCGGTTGGTAAGCAAACTTCTTACCACAAACCCACGCCTACACCTATAGATATATTCAGTGGGCTTCTTTCAGTTTCCATCTACCAGTATTTGCAAGGCTTTGGTTGGTCCAGGGCTATAGTAGAAGACACTTGTCCAAGGTGCTATGCCATGGGACTAAACCCAGGACCATATGTTTGAGAAGCACAACATTCTGAGTTCAAATCCCACTGAAATATACTTTTTTTTTTTTTCATCTTTTGTTTTTTTTTCATTTTTCCAGGATTGACTTAAGTTATTACATGTATTTATCTGCAAAAGTAGACCAATCTTGTGTCTGCTCAGAATGTATTAACAGCTGTTTAAATAAATACAGAAGCAGAACCTGTATTATATGTGTGTGTTATCTATTAAATGCAGCTCTATGATATACTTCCTGGTCATCAAAATTCATTGCTTTCTATGTGAAAGGAAAAGGTTAACATTTTTTTTCATTTGTTTAATTTATAACACTTGTCTCTTTGTTCAGTTTAACACACTTGTCTAAGCAAATTTTGTATTATGCTCATTCCATTGTTTAATTCTAACATTATTGTTTGGCATTGTCCAAGGCTTGTCGTCAAAATCTTGTTTGCTTTGTTAAAGCCAATACATTGAGAAGATTTTTCAGATACGAATTGTTTTAGAAGTGATTTGACCGAATTTTTTAAATTCATAACAGCAACAACAATAATAATAATAATAATAATAATAATAATAATAATAAAATAAACAACAATGGTGACAGTGGACACATGAAATTAACATTGATTTCAAATTTTGGCACAAGGCCAGCAATTTCAGGGGAGGAGTTAAATTGATTACATCATTCCCAGTATGTGACTGGTACTTATTGTATCAACCCTGAAAGGATGAAAGGCAAAGTCAACCTCCGAGGAATTTGAACTCAGAACATAAAGACGGACAAAATACTATTAAGCATTTTGCCCAGCATGCTAACGATTCTGCCTGCTTAATAATAACAATAACAATAATAATAATAATAAGTGCCCTGATGCAGTACTAGGCACTGGCTCTCATGGCTTCTGATCTTAACTGATTGGATGTGTTATTATGTACATGTTTTTGTCTTGGTGTAAAAAGATGGGTTACAGTAAATATTCTGCTCAATACCATAGACTTGCTTGTCAATTGCTTGACCTTAACCAGTTGAGCATGTCCCTTAGTGGCTGATGATATGTGCATCTCTGATCACGAGCAGAAGTAGTGGGAGAGCATCATAGCCATGTGTTGAAGAATTCTTTGGGGTTTGAATAATTCACCTCTGGAAACATCCTTAAACGACCCTCATTCAGAGACCGCAGGATGGGCTACTCAACCTGAAAATAGTTCTAACTGGGCCCCACCTACAAGGTCATGCGCTGTTTATCTTTATATAAAGTCACCATATTGTGTGCATGGTTGTGATGCATGTGTTTAGTGTACCCTTATCAGATAGGTAGTCATGATGGGTGTACTGGGCTTCATATATTTGTACCCCAGTGTCACCTTGATGGCATGCATTGCTCTCTCACTTAATAATAATAATAATAATAATGATAATAATATTAATATAAAAATTTATAATAATAACAACAACAATGGTAGCAGTGGGAGCATAGAATTAATATTAACAATGAATAGTTGCAAGTGTGGCATGAATAGGCACAGGTGTGTGGTTAAGAAGCTTGCTTCCTAACCATGTCGTCTAGGGTTCAGTCCCACCATACAGCACCTTGGGTGAGTGTCTTCTAGTATAGTCCCAGGCCAACCAAAGCCTAGTGAGTGGATTTGGTAGATATGGAAACTGAAAGAAATCTGTTGTGTGTGTGTGTGTGTGTGTGTGTGTATATATATATATCATCATCATCATCATCGTTTAACGTCCGCTTTCCATGCTAGCATGGGTTGGACGATTTGACTGAGGACTGGTGAAACCGGATGGCAACACCAGGCTCCAATCTAAATTGTGTGTATATATATGTGAGGTATGTGACCTGGTGGTTAGGGTGTTGCACTCATGATCACATGATCCTCGTTTCATTTCCCATGCCGAGCATATGGCACACTCTGCACCTGTTCAGGCAACATTCAGTTGATGGAGGCTCTGAGTCAATACACATCATAAACGTTTGATTGCTATAAATAAATTGTCTGTGCATGTTCAGCATTAAATCGTGGAACCCTCATCTATTATTTATGACAAGCGAGTCCACAGTGTGTGTGTGTATGTATCTGTACTCTTGTCTTGACATCACATAATTGCAAATGAGTATCACTGTTCATTTCCAGTCTTCCATGGAAAACATGTCTGGCCATGGGAAATATTATCTTGCTTGGAAACAGGGGAGAGTTGGTGACAGGAAGGGCATCCAGTCATAGATAGTCTACCTCAACAGATTCAGTCTGACTCATGCAAGCATAGAAAGGTGAACATTAAATGGTGGTGGTGATGATGATGGTGACAATGACATAAGGGCCATTACAAGAACAATTAATAAAAACTCTGTAAAGTGGTTGGTGTTAGGAAGAGCATCCAGCCAAAAAAACCATGCCAAAACAGACATGGAGCCCGGGCAGCTCTTCAGCTTGCCAGCTCCTGTCAAACCATCCAACCCATGCCAGCATAGAAAACAGATGTTAAATGATGATGATGATTAGGGGTTTATGAAAAAAGAACTTATAGTCATGTAGCATTGCCAGGTCAGGGTTTTCTAGAAATTGTCCAGTTGTTGCAGTGATGTTCATTGATGTCTAGAGTCTCTTTGAGAATCCATCATTGTTGCCCTCCATTAACCCTCGATAGAAGTCAAAGGTTGACTGGCTGAAAACTGAGTGCCTGATAACATTCCAGATGTCAAGTTCACATTCTTGGTCATCACAGTCTTCTTGGTAGGGAGAGATTCTTTGAAAAGCCTCTCCAAAATATTCTTGTTAAGTTAAAAAAAATTCTCATATCACATAGGAAATATCATCTTTAGGCCAATATGCTATGTAGATGTCTGATGATGTTTTCATTGGGATTTTATTGGCTGGGATGTTTTGGAAGTAAGCTTGTAGTGTTTTGGAAGTAGTGGAAGCATGTAAACATTACTGTAAATCTGGCCCCCGTCTTCAGGGTGGAGAGATTGCCAATACCTTTTTTCAGTGTTTCCCATTAATAAAGGCTAAAGAGCTAGAAATGCTGCATCTGTGAATTTGATAGAGCGCAACACGGAGTAGATAAAGTATTTTTACACCTTATACCATAAGAGAGAATTTTTTCTCCATGGTAACTGCAGTGAATTTGCCTTTCAAAGATGAAATATGTCACAAACATATTTTAACTACTTTAAAGTTCACTTATACCTAAACACTGCTTGGTGCTGATACTACTGAAATTATTCAATAGTGCAACTCAGTCAATGTTGTTGACTATGTTTTAGCTAAAGCTAGTTTTAAATCTGTGCAGAGTTACCTCTCTTTTGTATTTTCCATTGACAATGGTTAAGGAGCTAGAAACACTGTATCTGGGTATCCAATAGAAAGCAACACTGGGTAGAAATGGTATTTTTGCACATTTTACCATAAAAGAGAATCTTTTCTTCATAGTAACTGCAGTGAATTAGCCATTAGAAGTTGAAATATGTCACAAATATGTTCTAAGTTTGCTTGATAAACATTATCAGAATGGTGTCATTCTTACTTATGATTATGTAACCATATAAAATTAAAGCTACATTGCCACATCTTTACAATCACATACTGTTACACAAATTCAACCAAAACACCAACAAAACCACCTACTGTTATACCAACAGAACTACAGTCACTCGCAGCACACCACACATGGATACATCAACACGAACCAGATACTCCTGCACTAATATGCCATCACTATTCTGCACAACCATGAAATACACAAAACCTGTCACATTTTCCGAAATAATTACAATTTCTTTCTTACATCTCCAAGTTTTAACCTTCTCACAAGACTTAACAGCAAATTAATCCAAAAGCAACAACTGCCACCTCAGCTACTGTCACTGCTGCTGCCACCACCACCACCACCACCAAACACAGGACAAACACTGTGAAGGACCAATAATACCAGCACCACCACCACCACCAACCTAAAACACATCAGATGAAGGGATACCCACCATTTAAACAAATGGACACACATTGTGCAAATATAAGCCACACAGATGCAGTCAAGGCAGAGAGGTGAATGGACATGTGATTGCCCTTCTTCACCTACAGCATCCATTTCTATGATTGATATTCTGTCAAACAATAAGGACAAGAAGAAGAGATTATGGCAATATAAAAATCATGCAGGGGTGGAAGAAGAGGAAGGTAACTAATGGCAGTTGCACAATGGTGAAGGTTGGAAGATTTGATAAGACACCAAGAAAACTGTCAACCTTCCATTCACAATCACCACCACCAAAATAAAAAAAAAAGGAAGTAATCACCACCAACACTCCCTCCAACACATCACCCCAGAACACTAAAACAATGGAAGGAAAACTCACAAGTGTCATAGCAAAGCAACATCACAGCAAAAATAAACTAAACAACAACAGCTGAAATTCAAAACAACAAAAGCAACAATAACAAACACAATAAAACCAAGGTAAAAAAAAAAGATCAATAAAAGACGGCAAAAACAAAAGCTACAACAGTAACTGTAGCAAAATGAAAAGCCAAAAAGGTACAAACACCGCTCTCCTTAAATTTCACTAATATAAATAGAAACAAAAAATAAACTGATGACGTAAAAAAGATATAATCATTACCCAGAAGATGGTGGCATGTACCATGCTTTTGCAAATTGCTTTAGGTGCCTGTATATTCATGAATAGACATGGACACCCTTTTGGCCTTCCCATCATTGACTCAGTGGCATATAAAGGATGTAACAACTGAAGGGAGGGATGGACCAGTACTCAATTGGTATTCAGGAAAATGAAGTGCCTAGATCAATGACACAATATGTAACCCAGTTCAGGAATTGAATCCAAAACCTTATGATTGTGAACCCAATACTATAACCACTAAACAATATGCTGCCACATGCTATGAAAAATTAAATTACAAATGAAAAAAGGAATGTTTCAACAAGCTTACTGGCAGTGACCAACACATGAATGATGCTTATTGCATGCCACCAGCATGGGTTGGACAGTTTGACAGGAGCTGGCCAGGGTCAAATTATATATATATAGGGTCGGCCTACCTATGATGCAAGAAAGTGTATTGTGACCAGTGGTGTATAACATTTGATAGTCTGGGCCATACAATGATATATATATATATATATATATATATATATATATATACATATATATACACACACACATATATATATATATATATATGTGCCTGCGGCATGTGTAAGGACTTTCTAGCGAGATCATTGCCAGTGCCCCTGGACTGACTCTTGTGCGGGTGGCACATAAAATACACCATTTTGAGCGTGGCCATTGCCAGTACCGCCTGACTGGCCTTCGTGCGGGTGACACGTAAAAGTACCCACTACACTCTGAGTGGTTGGCGTTAGGAAGGGCATCCAGCTGTAGAAACTCTGCCAAATCAGACTGGAGCCTGGTGTTGCCATCCAGTTTCACCAGTCCTCAGTCAAATCGTCCAACCCATGCTAGCATGGAAAGCAGACGTTAAACAACGATGATGATATATATAATTTCCCACTACATACCTCTCTGTTTTGTTTCTCTATCTTTCTTTTTAGTTTTATGTATCTTAATCCTTTCCTTCTTTCTTTTTCCTACCTCTTTTTTTTTTTACCTCATTTTTTTCCTTCGTTTCATTCCCTCTCCCCACTGCTTTTACTTTTCTTTTCTTCCTTTCTTTATACCTTCACGATTCCTTCCATTCTGTCCTTTCTTTCCTTCTCCTATCTACCCGCCTCCCCTCTCTTTATTCTCCCTCTCTCTCCCCTTCTACTCTTCCTTCTCTCTCTCCACCCCTCTCTTCACTACCTTCTTTCTCCTTTACTTTCCTTCCTCTCAGTTCTCCCTCTCCCATCCCTCTGTTTTCACTACCTTCTCTCTCCTCTTCCTCTCACTCTCTTCCTCTCTGTTTTCCTCTCACTCTCTCCCCTGCTCTCCCTATCTCTTAGTTTTCTCTCTATCTAATCAGCTATTTCCTTTACATCCTTATTCTCTTCCTTTTATCTAAATTTCCTTTCCTCTCTTTTCACTCATGCCACCACCACCTTAATCTACTTCACCTTTCAGTTTCTTTCCTCCTCCTCCTCTGCCATATTATATCTCCCCCTCCCACCTCCATAGATTCAATTGTTTCTTAATTTCTCTCTGTCTCACTTTTCCTTCTCCTTTTCATCTCTTTTTCCTTTCTCTCCTACTTTACTTGCTTCATCCCTTTCCCTCTGTCTCTGTCTGTCTGTCTCTCTGTCTGTCTGTCTCACTGTCTCTCTGTCTCTCACACACACACTTTCCTCTTTCCTTCAATCAACCCTTCATCAGTAAAAATCTATAAAAAGAGATATAATGAACTTACTGAGGGAAGTGGGAAAGTCCAATGTTTTGAACAGAGGCTCTTCTTCAGGGAAAAGTTGAAAGGAGAGAGATTAGTGATAAACTGCAATAGTTGTACATTCTCCTCCAAATAAAAAAAAAAAATCTAGCCCCTTCTACTTGAGCTCTCACCTTCCCTCTTTGTCATTCTTTTCTCTCCTAGTCTGCTTACTTCCTTTCTTTCTCCTTTGTGTTTCTTTTTTCTCTTTATTTTCTTTCTCTTTTTTCCTTTGTCTTTGTCTTTGTCTTTCTGTCTTTCTTTTTCTTTGTCTTTCTCTTTTTATTGCCTTTTTTTCTTTTAGCTTGTCTTCTCTTTCTTTCTTTATTTCTTTCTTTCTTTTTTCTTTCTCTCTTTTCTTTCTCTTTTGTCTTTGTCTTTCTGTCTTTCTTTTTCTTTGTCTTTCTCTTTTTATTGCCTTTTTTCTTTTAGTCTGTCTCCTCTTTCTTTCTTTCTTTTTCTTTCTTTCTTTCTTTCTCTCCCCCTCTCTCTCTCCTACCTTATGTCCTTTCTCTCCTCTCTTCTTCACCCCCTTCTATTTCAGCTCTCACTTTCTTCCTCTATCTTTTCTTTCTCTCCAGCTTTGCTCACTTTACCTCTCCTCACTTCTTTGTGACTTCTTTCCTGCTCCCTCCCCCCCCCTCTCTCAATGTCATCCCTTCATTTATTTATTATTATTTTTTTTTGAAATGTCTATTGGCTGCCGAATTGGGGTTATACCAACTTGTGTATATGACATCTGTTTTCATTACTCTGACTTTAAAATAATATATTCCTGTGGAAAAGCCTGTCTAATCTCTTCCTCACCACAACTGGAAGAGCTACATCCTGTGGTGGAAAGTGTTTAAATATCAAAAGTGTCATATTTATTTCAACGGATGCTCATCACACTCGTCATCCACACCGACACCTCCACAACCACCAATACCAACACTGTCTGTCACTGCCTGCACCACCACACCTGTAACCTCCATCAACTCATGTCCTCTCTCTCTCTCTTTCTCTCTCCCCTCTTCCAGTCTTCTCCTTGTTACTGTCTATTATATCAGAAACAGTAAAATTTCAGAAGCTGTAAAATGAATGAAGTAGGGTAGTGATAAGAGTTAATGTTCCTTTATAGTGTGTGTGTGTGTGTGTAAATATATATGTATGTATATAGTTATGTCTATGTGTATTTATAGGTATATATGTGTAAGTTTGTATATGTATTTATAGGTATGTATGTATGTATATATATATATATATATATATATATATGTATTTATAAGTATGTATGTATATATATATATATATATATATGAAGGGCATCCAGCTGTAGAAACTCTGCCAAATCAGATTGGAGCCTGGTGTCGCCTCCTGGTCCACCAGCCCTCAGTCAAATCATCCAACCCATGCTAGCATGGAAAGCGGACATTAAACGATGATGATGATGATGATGATATATGTATTTATAGGTATATATATATATATATGTATGTATATATATGTGTGTATGATTTTTCTTGACATTTTATTTAAGTTCTTAAGACAGTTCAAACCAGTTACTAATAAACTGACAAGACTTTTTTTGTTAAGCGTGTTCCCAGTGTTTATCAATATGTGGTTGTGTTGGTGTGCTGGTTGAACTGTTGAAGCATACACCCAGGTTGCGGGCATCTATTCATATAAGAATCTCAGATGGTGAAATTTTGGAACGTCTTGCAGATTTTATCTGTGCCACTTAATAGATTGAATTTGATTTGGAGAATCTAGATCAGTTTCTTTTGCTCTTTCTTCATGAAACTGAGTATTTCTAGGATTTTGTGCAAATTTGTTGGTACATAACCTAATGCACCTATGAGAATTCATAGTCAGAGTATTAGAGCTGTAAGTTCCACATTAATTTGTCATAGATGATTTTTTTTTCCCTGGACTTTTCAATGTACATTCACATCTGCTGGGCAGCTGACCTCTACAACAGGGCATGACTTTTGTTCCCTGTCCCACAGAACGATATCACATCTGCTATGCCTGATGTTTTTACTGGGGTGTTCTAGTATTCCTTGCTTTTAAAGGTGTAAATACCTACTGGTTCTGACATGCCTTTGATGTATACAACAGGATACCCCCTTCCTGTGGATAGCATTGTAGATTGTTTATGCAACTATATCATGCCTCAGGGACAGGTAATATCTTATAGATATTTTGGGGAAGCTGCTGATGATATAGGTGATATCTTCCACAATGGTATAGCAGAGCTGACATTTTCTATCACAACATGGAATTTGGTGGTATCTTTGTCCCTTTTGTTTATCAGGAATTTAGCAGCTATTTCCTGTTCCTGAGTAGCGATCCATATTCTTCCAGGTGGGATGTAATGTATCTATCGCAGATCCAGGAGAGGCTACTCTTCCTGTCAGTGCTGTTGTTGCCCTCTAGCTTACGGGATTTGTACCCATGCATTGCTTTTTGCTGGTTTGATGTCTGCTTCTTCTCCAAGCTTCTGTTTAGGTAGGCCAGTACAGCCTCCTTTGCATTGCATGAGACAGTTGTATTCCCAGAGTACCTGCACTGTAGCTCTTCTCCAACTCTGAAGATGTTGCTCTCACTTTTGAGTGTGCATGGTATATACTCATTGCTTTCTTTACTGTTCAGCAGATGTTGTCTGAGTGATACAATGAGACATTCAAAGGCTGTTTGAACTGACCTTATGCTTCTACTGTCATCACTTCATCTCACATAAATCCTATCAGTGTCACTGTTAATGTGTAAGTTGTCAGTGGTGGTCAGTACCTTTCTGGTTTTGCTGTCCAGGCTGTGTATCTTGTTGAGTGTCCTGTCCAACATCCCAAATGTTGGTACTGGCACTGACACTGCAAAAACATTGTGAGATATGGTCTTGTTAAATGCAGACAGCTCTGAGTTCCATATTTTCTGGAGTCTACAGAAGTATTCTTTCATTATTTTGAGTTTTGCCACAGTACCAACATATGCAACATTCTCATTGATTCCAAGGTGCTTGTAGTTTTCATCACTAGAGATAAGGGGTAATAGACAAGCTGTTGTGGGATATGTTCTGTCTGGTCAACAATCTTTCCTCAGTTGACCATCATGTACGAGCAATTATCTTGACCAGACTCCATTGCTATATTTTGTGAGAATGTTGTGACCAGTTCTAATTTTCTCTTTTTACAGTTTTACTCTTTTACTTGTTTCAGTCATTTGACTGCGGCCATGCTGGAGCACCACCATTAGTCGAGCAAATCGACCCCAGGACTTATTCTTTGTAAGCCTAGTACTTATTCTATCGGTCTCTTTTGCCAAACCACTAAGTTACGGAGATGTAAACACACCAGCATCGGTTGTTAAGCGATGTTGGGGGAACAAACACATATATATATATACATATACATATATAGGACGGGTCTCTTTCAGTTTCTGTCTACCAAATCCACTCACAAGGCTTTGGTCAGCCCGAGGCTATAGTAGAAGACACTTGCCCAAGGTGCCACACAGTGGGACTGAACCTTGAACCATGTGGCTGGTATGCAAGCTACTTACCACACAGCCACTCCTGCGCCTTTCTCTTGATGTTGATCGTATTACCAGAATACAACTTAAAGTCATCAACAAAAAATGTGGGTGATGATTAATATTATTCTTTTCTGTATATCCCAGCTTGTTGCTGTGGCATTTTGTTAACAGGGATAACAAGGGGTTCACAGCCAGTGCAAACAACATTACAGATAAACTATCAACCTGAAATTTTCCTGTTAAAGAATTGGTGTTGCTTTAGTAGTTGTCAGTGATAACTGTGTGGACCATGTTGTGGTCAGTTTTTCAATGGCATTCACTATAGCAGCTGGTACTTTGGCAAGGTGTAGTGATTCTATCGTTCATGAGTGAGACAAAGAGTTGAATGCCTTCTTGCTCTCTAGCCATATTGTTATAAGGTTATGGTGATGTTGCTTGGCTTCCTTAAGGACAGTTTTGTTGAGTTGTTCAGTACAAACTCAGACCCCTTTCTTTTCTTCCGCTAGTTCATCGGTTATCACACCATTTTGTTTGGCAGTGGTCTTGGAGAAACATTCAGACAACCTGTGTACAGTTTGTACATAACATTCAATCATGCTATGAGCCTATAGTTTTTGACCTCATTGGTCTTTTTGTTCTTGGGAATAAGAGTAGTTCATATAACTGTCAGCCTATCTGGTATATCTAATTCAGTGTCCATTGTCATTTTTAAACAGGTTTGTGAGTATTTCTCTGTAGAACGTGAGCCTTTTGTATGAATAGCCTACTGTCAGGTCTCTCCCAGGTGATTTTCCATTCAACAGTTTCATAATAACCATCAGCAGTGTTCCACTAGTGATGTTATATATTTTGGGAGATGCATTTACACAATATTCCTTTTGTAGTTCATTTGACCATGTTGATTGTTATCATGTTCTTTGTTTATATTCCAGATTCCCTGCCAGAATGACTCTAGGTCTTTCTGGGTGGAGCATTTACTACCTGGATGGTATTACCTTTTATACTGTGATGTACAGTTTGTGGGTTTCTGCAAACTTTTGGTTTATAGTTTTTTACAATTACAAAGTTTTTTATTTACCACTTGCAGATCAAGTTTGAGGGTGGTCACTTTGCCTATGAGTGTGTGTGTGTGTGTGTGTGTATCATCATCTCTTAGTATCTGTTTTCATGCTGGCATGGGTTGGACGGTTTGACCAGAACTGGTAAGGCCAGGGGCTGCACCAGGTTCCATTGTCTTTTCAGGGATGTCCCTCTGCTGCCACTTGATAATTGGTGTTGGATTGTTTACATCCTTGTAACTTAGTGGTTTGGCAAAAGAGACCACAATTTTAAAGTACCAGACTTTAAAACATAA